>NW_028152202.1:215000-440189 GCF_964638095.1 Poromitra crassiceps
GGTTCTCATTCGTGAAAAAGAACATGTAGCCTGACTCTTCTGGGCTTGTTGTGGAATGGGTAGCCTCTCCCACTTCCTTAGTGACTACCACACCATGGTAATCACATACAACCTCCCCATGCTGAAACTGACGAAAGGTAACAACACCTTTTCCCTTGCCCTCAATCTCCTCCACGTGGAGTCCCTTCCACCGCTGGTGGCTTACAAGCCTCGCGATCTCCTTGCTAGAAGGCAGATCTTCCATTGAGCCGCTGGGCTTCCACCCTGCCACGATTTTTGTCGCGCTCGGCTTGTTGCTTTTCCAGCGTTTTTGAATCCAGGTTTCCACTGACTTTTCTTTCGGTTGACGACGTCTGAAGTGGGCTGTGAGATAATAAAAACAAAGTTAGCAAAACGTGAATTCTGTCAGCAACAGTGTATTAGAATATGCTGTCATAGAGCTATTTAAATAGGATGATATACTTACAGAGGACAGCCTGCACCCTCAACTTGTGTTGATATTTTAGCCAGCGCTCATAGATCGGGCGGATGTGTTCATTGGAAGCTGCACTTCGCTCCTGCCGCTTAGGAACTTCTCCGTCCACAGTGACCGGATGCTCCTCCACAAACTTGTCCCAAACGGCTTGGAAGTCCATCTGCACAGTTCCTGACCTCCCAGATGTAGTTGGTTGCTCAGATGTGCCGGACGCTTCCTCACCAGATTCTCCACTAAATGAAAGAAAAACAGTATTAGGTCAATGTCCAGGCTGATATGCAGTTAAGGTCCACTGTGTGGGCACAATGTTTGCATTAAAGCTGATGTGCTTACCTCAACTCAGATCCAGTCATTCCAATACGGGAGATGATTTTCCTTGCCAACAGCATGTTTTTTCCCTTCTTCATGCGATAATGCTTATCAGCAGTGGCACCTGAGTGGGTCAAGTAGTCAGCCATTAGGGACTTCTCAACATCTGAGGATTTCATCACCTCCGTCTCAAATACCCACCTCGCCTGCTGGCTGGTCACAATTGGCTCTACATTGTATCTAAAATGAAAATGAAGAGTAAAACGTTGATGACATCAATCATAGATATTAAGCAGCAGCTCCCGACAAAATCACATTATAATCAACTTACTTCAATTGGAAGCGGCGAAGGTCATTGGATGGGTTGTGAATTGGCAACCCACTTGTGGACAGGAAAAACCTTTCGTTAGGGTCTTCTTCCACATTGTCGGCGACTTTGCTTTTCCTGAACCTCTTGCACCTCTTCATCTGGTCCCTCACCACATCAAAATATGAGATGAACCACTGTTTGGAGAAAGGAGTGCAGAGATTAGATTCCAGGCATGACATTTTGACATTGCATTGTGAATCATATAAATTCAGTCAACTTACAGCCTCCTCTTCTGCGTCGAGGACAAAGCACGCCACCTCCTGTGCGCCCGTCTTATGCTCTTTGACAGCGATGGAGAGATACCCATCGCCCACATCTGTCCTGTTTTTCCACTCCTCAGTCTGGGTAACATACACATGACATTGGATTAGATGATGACAGTTTCTTTGGCACATGAAAAAGCATGAATGAAAATCATAGTACAAGACTTACAGTCATGTTTGCGACGACACAAGGCCTCTGCAGATGTTTCAGAATCACGATGGCCTCCAAGTAATTCAAGACGGTGAGGCACTCAGTAGTTTCGAGCTGAAGGCTGTAGGTCTGCTCAGATTCAATAATCTTCCCCACAACGTTAAGGAAATCTTTCTTGGCCGCACTCAGCACAGCCAAGCATTCCTGGGGTGTGATGTCCGCGTCCTCACGGAAGGCCATGTCACTGTAAAACATACATTACTCTTTTGGCTCAAGGTTTTAAACAGTGCACTAAATATGAAACAACTGTCATTAAACTTACCGCTTTGCAACGATTTCTTTGCTGACCCCTTTGCCGAGGTTTCTAATCTGGGAAAGTAGGAAGTCCCTGTAGTTTTCTGCATCCACGTGGAGGTCTTTATCACTGTGGATCAAATTTGTGTCAACTATGTTATAGCGCAGGAACCTCCTCACGCATTTTAAGTAGTTCGTTTTTGTCTGGTTCGATAGCTTGGCCTCATCCAGCTTCCTGATGTATTCCTTGGCCTTCACTCGATCACGAACAAACTTGAGGGATGGCTCGACTGGATCCATGTAATAGAGAAACCTTGCAACATTTTCCACCTGAGGGGAGACACAACACAAATGTTATACATTTACACTAAATGACCTTGCAGCTATGTATGTATTAATCAGCAGTTGATGTTAGTGCTCACTTCTTGCTTGTGGTTTTCGACACTGAGATCTTTTCCGAGATAGGCCGCAAATGACATCAACAAGGGATGGTCAAGGGAGTGCCTGTTGTAGAGTCCCATTTTTTGCATTAACGCCCTCTTGTTGACTTTATAAGCTGGGGCACGGTCACTGCAATAAGAAAAAAAAAAACGACAATTACATTAAAGATCATCCCAACTCTCACACACATACACAAGTGAATACCAGTGGTTTGTTGAAGATAATGAGTTCTTACCATTGAAAGGTCTCCCCACTGCTTTCACTTCCACCCTGGCTGGCATCCTCAGCAGAGTCAGGCTGGTCTGTGCTAGTGTGAGGGGCGGCGTGAGTTTCAGCGGCCTGTGAGCTGGATGGCGCATCGGTTGCTCTCGACGCTGGTACATTGCTAACATAAAGCGTGCGTTTCTCCAACTCCTCAATCAGTCTTTAATGAAACAACAACACAACAGTTAGTGGTGTTCATACATTGAAATAGGAAAATATTGAAAAATGTAAAGATTTTTGCCACATACCTGGGGAGCAGGTCCCTGGAATCAAGTATTCCAGTGAGCTCATCATATGCGAAAACCCGGCCAGAGCGCAGCAATTCATGCACATCGTCTTTTGCCTTTAAAACGGCCACATCAATGGTTTCCTTTCCTGCATCCTTCATGCAGGTACGGCGTAGATGGACTCCAAGGGCTTGCTGTGTCTTGTGGCATACAGGACAGAGCAGGAAGTGACGGTGTGCAGCATTGCAATTACAGACAAGTTTCAAGTTAGGCATTATCCAAAACTCAGTAATGTCACATCTAAGAAGACAGGAAAAACAGAGTGAAAACCACAGAAATGGACAGAGTAACACACACACACACACACACACACACACACACACACACACACACACTCTCACACAAACAGTAGGGTTAGGGTAACTTTGTAAGCCCAGGCCCAGCCCCAGGTCCAGCTGCTGCTATAGCCAGCATCTGCTATAGCCAGGCTGCTATAGATTGCTATAGATGGAGCCAGGTATCTCGAGGCCTACCTGGCTAGCCAGGCTGGCTAGCTAGGTAGGCCTCACCCTTGAGGCCCAATCAACAGCTCAACAGCTCAAATGCTCAACAGCTCAAATGGAAATATCACTCATTCAGGCTCAGATGACATAAAATATCTCACATAAAACATTAAAAACTCAGACCTGAGGCACTAGCCTTAGGCAATAGCCAGGCTGCTATAGATTGCTATAGATGGAGCCAGGTCTCTCGAGGCCTACCTGTCTAGCCAGGCTGGCTAGCCAGGTAGGCCTCGAGGGGCCAGGTAGGCCTCGCCTTCGAGGCCTACCCAATCAACAGCTCACAGCTCAAATGGAAATATCACTCATTCAGGCTCAGATGACATAAAATATCTCACATAAAACATAAAAAACTCAGACCTTAGGCACTAGCCTTAGGCAATAGCCAGGCTGCTATAGATTGCTATAGATGGAGCCAGGTCTCTCGAGGCCTACCTGGCTAGCCAGGCTGGCTAGCCAGGTAGGCCTCGAGGGGCCAGGTAGGTCTCCCAATCAACAGCTCACAGCTCAAATGGAAATATCACTCATTCAGGTTCAGATGACATAAAATATCTTAGGCACTAGCCTTAGGCAATAGCCAGGCTGCTATAGATTGCTATAGATGGAGCCAGGTCTCTCGAGGCCTACCTGGCTAGCCAGGCTGGCTAGCCAGGTAGGCCTCGAGGGGCCAGGTAGGCCTCGCCTTCGAGTTTGAATTCATACAGCCCCAGACAGACATACAGACAAAAAAGTCAGTGAAATAGCTGTGTATTACCTTGCAGAAGCCATTTTCAGCAAAGAAAAATCTTAGGTTCTGTCACTGGAGAGTTTGCTGTCTTTCAGACTAGATGCAAAGAGTGAACATCAAGATTCAACAAAAGCTAGGTGTGCTCTGTCGGCCATTTAAAGTTTCCCGGTTTTCTGGATAGGGTGGCTTGCCTCCCCTGGGTCCTAAAGGCAACCCTATTACATATACAGTATATGCCATGATAGTAGACCCTCCTTGGCTGTTCGAGGGACCTGAGGAAGAGGGAGTAGACCCTCCTTGGCTGTCCCAGGTTCGAGACAGACACTTGAGCATTGACTTGGCCTTTGAATTCCACACAGGCTGTCTTTACTGATTTAGATAAATGTAAACACATATGCAGTCCTACCCAAATTTGTGAAAATTACACATTTTTTAAGTACACCTAGTTTGAGTTGTAGTTCACCTTACTGATTTGGATAAATGTAAACACATACGTATGCTGTTCTACCAAAATTAGTGAAAATAATATGTTTTTTTCTCCAGGATCCAGGCAGTGCCTGGGCAGGGCCTATGGTCGGTAGTGGCAGCCTGGAGGTCTGGGTGGCTGTCTTGGGTGTGTAGGGCCGGGAGAGGGCCGACTGTGGTCAGTAGTGGCAGCCTGGAGGTCACTGTTACAGGCCAGGGGTCAGTGTTAAAGGCCAGGGGTCACTGTCGCTCTACCAGAGGCCCAGACCTGAGGAAGAGGGAGTAGACCCTCCTTGGCTGTCCCAGGTTCGAGGGACCTGAAGCTATCCCAGGAAGAGGTCCCCTGCCTCTACAGGGGAGACAGGGCCTTGAACAGCAATGCTGGCCAGCTCCAGTGCAGTAGCTTTTACAGTCCAAGTGCACCTAGTTTGAGTTGTAGTTCACCTTACTGATTTGATTAAATGTAAACACATATGCTGTTCTACCAAAATTAGTGAAAATAATATGTTTTTTTCTCCAGGATCCAGGCAGTGCCTGGGCAGGGCCTATGGTCGGTAGTGGCAGCCTGGAGGTCTGGGTGGCTGTCCTAAGTGTGTAGGGCCGGGAGAGGGCCGACTGTGGTCAGTAGTGGCAGCCTGGAGGTGGCTCTTAGCCTGGGCAGAGGCAGTGTGGAGGTAGGGGGACTTGCCTGGGTCTCTGGTGACCCAGGCTAGGGTTAGGGTTGGGGTTAGGGTAATAATGATGACATTACAAGTTGGAGAAAAAAACTCATTATTTTCACTAATTTGGGTAGGACAGCATATGTGTTTACATTAACCAAATAAGTAAAGATTGCCTGGGTCTCCGGCAATGACGACAGGGGGGCTCTTAGCCTGGGCAGAGGCAGTATGGAGGTAGGGGGACTTGCCTGGGTATCTTATAGGGGCTTGTTGTAGGCTTATAGGAACCCTTCACTAGAGGAGGGTCCCAGGGGGGGCCTATATGTGTGTGTTTTCCATGCAACAAGCCCCACAGGCTTATAGGAACCCTCCACTAGAGGAGGGTCCCAGGGGGGGCCTATATGTGTGTGTTTTCCATGCAACAAGCCCCACAGGCTTATAGGAACCCTCCACTAGAGGAGGGTCCCAGGGGGGGCCTATATGTGTGTTTTCCATGCCACAAGCCCCACAGGCTTAAAGGAACCCTCCACTAGAGGAGGGTCCCAGGGGGGGCCTATATGTGTGTTTTCCATGCCACAAGCCCCACAGGCTTATAGGAACCCTCCACTAGAGGAGGGTCCCAGGGGGGGGCTATATGTGTGTTTTCCATGCCACAAGCCCCACAGGCTTATAGGAACCCTCCACTAGAGGAGGGTCCCAGGGGGAGCCTATATGTGTGTTTTCCATGCCACAAGCCCCACAGGCTTATATGAACCCTCCACTAGAGGAGGGTCCCAGGGGGGGCCTATATGTGTGTTTTCCATGCCACAAGCCCCACAGGCTTATAGGAACCCTCCACTAGAGGAGGGTCCCAGGGGGGGCTTATATGTGTGTGTTTTCCATGCCACCAGCCCCACAGGCTTATAGGAACCCTCCACTAGAGGAGGGTCCCAGGGGGGGCCTATGTGTGTGTGTTTTCCATGCCACAAGCCCCACAGGCTTATAGGAACCCTCCACTAGAGGAGGGTTCCAGGGGGGGCCTATATGTGTGTGTTTTCCATGCCACAAGCCCCACAGGCTTATAGGAACCCTCCACTAGAGGAGGGTCCCAGGGGGGGCCTATATGTGTGTTTTCCATGCCACAAGCCCCACAGGCTTATAGGAACCCTCCACTAGAGGAGGGTCCCAGGGGGGGCCTATATGTGTGTTTTCCATGCCACAAGCCCCACAGGCTTATATGAACCCTCCACTAGAGGAGGGTCCCAGGGGGGGCCTATATGTGTGTTTTCCATGCCACAAGCCCCACAGGCTTATAGGAACCCTCCACTAGAGGAGGGTTCCAGGGGGGGCCTATATGTGTGTGTTTTCCATGCCACAAGCCCCACAGGCTTATAGGAACCCTCCACTAGAGGAGGGTCCCAGGGGGGGGGGCTAGAGTATATGTGTGTGTTTTCCATGCCACAAGCCCCACAGGCTTATAGGAACCCTCCACTAGAGGAGGGTCCCAGGGGGGGCCTATATGTGTGTGTTTTCCATGCCACAAGCCCCACAGGCTTATAGGAACCCTCCACTAGAGGAGGGTCCCAGGGGGGGCCTATATGTGTGTGTTTTCCATGCCACAAGCCCCACAGGCTATAGGAACCCTCCACTAGAGGAGGGTCCCAGGGGGGGCCTATATGTGTGTGTTTTCCATGCCACAAGCCCCACAGGCTATAGGAACCCTCCACTAGAGGAGGGTCCCAGGGGGGGCCTATATGTGTGTGTTTTCCATGCCACAAGCCCCACAGGCTTATAGGAACCCTCCACTAGAGGAGGGTCCCAGGGGGGGCCTATATGTGTGTGTTTTCCATGCCACAAGCCCCACAGGCTTATAGGAACCCTCCACTAGAGGAGGGTCCCAGGGGGGCCTATATGTGTGTGTTTTCCATGCAACAAGCCCCACAGGCTTATAGGAACCCTCCACTAGAGGAGGGTCCCAGGGGGGCCTATATGTGTGTGTTTTCCATGCAACAAGCCCCACAGGCTTATAGGAACCCTCCACTAGAGGAGGGTCCCAGGGGGGGCTATATGTGTGTGGGTTTTCCATGCAACAAGCCCCACAGGCTTATAGGAACCCTCCACGAGAGGAGGGTCCCAGGGGGGCCTATATGTGTGTGTTTTCCATGCAACAAGCCCCAAAGGCTTATAGGAACCCTCCACTAGAGGAGGGTCCCAGGGGGGGCCTATATGTGTGTGTTTTCCATGCAACAAGCCCCACAGGCTTATAGGAACCCTCCACTAGAGGAGGGTCCCAGGGGGGGCCTATATGTGTGTGTTTTCCATGCAACAAGCCCCACAGGCTTATAGGAACCCTCCACTAGAGGAAGTTCCCAGGGGGGGCCTATATGTGTGTGTTTTCCATGCAACAAGCCCACAGGCTTATAGGAACCCTCCACTAGACGAGGGTCCCAGGGGGGGCCTATATGTGTGTGTTTTCCATGCAACAAGCCCCACAGGCTTATAGGAACCCTCCACTAGAGGAGGGTCCTAGGGGGGGCCTATATGTGTGTGTTTTCCATGCAACAAGCCCCACAGGCTTATAGGAACCCTCCACTAGAGGAGGGTCCCAGGGGGGGCCTATATGTGTGTGTTTTCCATGCAACAAGCCCCACAGGCTTATAGGAACCCTCCACTAGAGGAGGGTCCCAGGGGGGGCCTATATGTGTGTTTTCCATGCCACAAGCCCCACAGGCTTATAGGAACCCTCCACTAGAGGAGGGTCCCAGGGGGGGCCTATATGTGTGTTTTCCATGCCACAAGCCCCACAGGCTTATATGAACCCTCCACTAGAGGAGGGTCCCAGGGTGGGCCTATATGTGTGTTTTCCATGCCACAAGCCCCACAGGCTTATAGGAACCCTCCACTAGAGGAGGGTTCCAGGGGGGGCCTATATGTGTGTTTTCCATGCCACAAGCCCCACAGGCTTATATGAACCCTCCACTAGAGGAGGGTCCCAGGGGGGGCCTATATGTGTGTTTTCCATGCCACAAGCCCCACAGGCTTATAGGAACCCTCCACTAGAGGAGGGTTCCAGGGGGGGCCTATATGTGTGTGTTTTCCATGCCACAAGCCCCACAGGCTTATAGGAACCCTCCACTAGAGGAGGGTCCCAGGGGGGGGGCTACAGTATATGTGTGTGTTTTCCATGCCACAAGCCCCACAGGCTTATAGGAACCCTCCACTAGAGGAGGGTCCCAGGGGGGGCCTATATGTGTGTGTTTTCAATGCCACAAGCCCCACAGGCTTATAGGAACCCTCCACTAGAGGAGGGTCCCAGGGGGGGGCCTATATGTGTGTGTTTTCCATGCCACAAGCCCCACAGGCTTATAGGAACCCTCCACTAGAGGAGGGTCCCAGGGGGGGCCTATATGTGTGTGTTTTCCATGCAACAAGCCCCACAGGCTTATAGGAACCCTCCACTAGAGGAGGGTCCCAGGGGGGGCCTATATGTGTGTGTTTTCCATGCAAGAAGCCCCACAGGCTTATAGGAACCCTCCACTAGAGGAGGGTCCCAGGGGGCGCCTATATGTGTGTGTTTTCCATGCAACAAGCCCCACAGGCTTATAGGAACCCTCCACTAGAGGAGGGTCCCAGGGGGGCCTATATGTGTGTGTTTTCCATGCAACAAGCCCCACAGGCTTATAGGAACCCTCCACTAGAGGAGGGTCCCAGGGGGGGCCTATATGTGTGTGTTTTCCATGCAACAAGCTAGGGATGTCAATTTTCGGTTAATTTCACTTTCGATTAACCGACGCTAATAATCGATTAACCTATCGGTTAATTCATAATTTTTTAATATAATTTTTTTTTTTTTTTTTTTTTTTTTTTTTTTTTTGTGTGTCTATTTACTTAATGAACTCATGCCCAAACAAGGCGTGTCTATTTAGATGCTGAAATGTTAATGCTTTTTGTGTTAGAATTTCTAACACAAAAAGCATTAACAAGCATTAACAAAAAGCATCAACATTTCAACACAAATTCTTTTTGTGTTAGAATTTCTAACACAAAAAGCATTAACATTTCAGCATCTAAATAGACACGCCTTGTTTGGGCATGAGCTCATTGAGTAAATAGACCAAAAAAAAAAAAAAATAAAATAAAAAAAAAAAAAAAATAATATTAACTGATAGACCGACAGCAATAACCGAACAACGACGTTAGCCACGGTTAATCGATTAACGGTTAACCGTTGACATCCCTACAACAAGCCCCACAGGCTTATAGGAACCCTCCACTAGAGGAGGGTCCCAGGGGGGCCTATATGTGTGTGTTTTCCATGCAACAAGCCCCACAGGCTTATAGGAACCCTCCACTAGAGGAGGGTCCCAGGGGGGGCCTATATGTGTGTGTTTTCCATGCAACAAGCCCCACAGGCTTATAGAAACCCTCCACTAGAGGAGGGTCCCAGGGGGGGCCTATATGTGTGTGTTTTCCATGCAACAAGCCCCACAGGCTTATAGGAACCCTCCACTAGAGGAGGTTCCCAGGGGGGGCCTATATGTGTGTGTTTTCCATGCAACAAGCCCCACAGGCTTATAGGAACCCTCCACTAGAGGAGGGTCCCAGGGGGGCCTATATGTGTGTGTTTTCCATGCAACAAGCCCCACAGGCTTATAGGAACCCTCCACTAGAGGAGGGTCCCAGGGGGGGCCTATATGTGTGTGTTTTCCATGCAACAAGCCCCACAGGCTTATAGGAACCCTCCACTAGAGGAGGGTCCCAGGGGGGGCCTATATGTGTGTGTTTTCCATGCAACAAGCCCCACAGGCTTATAGGAACCCTCCACTAGAGGAGGGTCCCAGGGGGGGCCTATATGTGTCTTCGGGAAACAATAGCTTCCCGTTTTCTTTGAAGAGCTACAAAAACACAAGGAATGGAATGTTGCGCACAGTTATCATGCTACATCAAATAGTGCAAAATGATTGCTTAGTATTGCCCATTTGGAAGGTATCTTGTCATAATAGGGAGGTACACCAGGTAATCTACAACTGTTTTGTTTCTCAGGTATAAGTTAATGGTCCCATATTGTGTAGTTTTCTGCTGTTTTAAACATTTGTCAGGGGTCTTTAAAATAAGGTCATGCATACTGTTTGGGATTTGGAGACAAGTTTTTTTTTAAATTGCATTTCTAGCCATTCTAGCTCTGTGCTCATTAAATATGCAGGTTTGGCCACAGAGGCGCCGCTGATTGGCCGATGAGGTGCCCCGCTCTGATTGGCCGCCTGATCTGTCAATCTGGGTAGAGCACTGTACAGTGCAGTGCAGATGAAATTTCGCCAAATGGCCGCAGTGTACGGCGTATGGCAGTACGACTTTGAACCTGAAGCTGACTCTGATTTAGAGCTGACTCTGATTCAGAGTCAGCTGTAAAATTCGACGGGCTTTCGAATGGCGTCAGTCCCGTGTCTGTAGCTGCTTGCGTTCCCGAGATACGCCCAAAAAACGGCCAACATTTATTTTTGGTCCAAATTACACCAAACTTAAACCGAAGCATCTATGCCATGAGAGGGATTCAGGCACAAAGTTTCATGCAGTTTCATCCATTTTCCTAGGAGTTATGATCATCTGATGTTCTAACTACTTTTTAAACAATTATGCGCTGCTATGCGCCCCTCTCGTTGACTCCCGAACTTCGACACTGCATCTACTAGACGTAAAATTCGAAGATCTAGCTAACGGTGTCAGTCCCGTGTATGTAGCTCTTTCCGTTCCCGAGATACGGCCAAAAAACCTCCAAAAACACTATAAAACACTATTTTTTTGATGGGCTCCAAATGACACCAAAAATAAAACGAAGCATCTATGCCATGAGAGGGATTCAGGCACAAAGTTTCATGCAGTTTCATCCATTTCCCTAGGAGTTATGATCATCTGATGTTGCCGACAACAGATAATACTAACCCAACAACAAATGATCATAACTCCTAGGAAAATGGATGAAACTGCATGAAACTAGGTGCGTGAATTCATCTCATGATGATGATGCTTCGGTTTAAGTTTGGTGTAATTTGGAGCCAAAAAACTACTTTCAAGCATAGTGCCAATCGACTCCAAATGGCCTGAAACGCATCTGAATACAACCTGTTACAATGCACTTAATTCTTCTTCAATGTTATGTGGCAGTAAAACATGTTACTCACATCGAGGAGTTCCTCTTCGTCGTCTTCAAATGCCTCCTCTGGCCCACTGCCGCCGAGGGCGAGAAGTGCAGGGAGGTTGGGAAGTGAAGGGAGCTGTGCATTGAGAAATCAATGTATAACTGTGTTCCATGTCAGGTATGAGGTACACAAAAAGACACGTGGTTTGGCAGTTAAACATTTTACTCACATTGCTGACGTCGCCCTCTGAAGGGCTTGAGGGCCCACTTCTGAGCGTCACCTGTGCATTGAGAAATCACTGTATAACTGTGTTGTATCTCAGGTATGAGGTAAGTATATCAGCCTGATATACACACAATATATCATATGTGTAACAACATTCCTTATATTACATATTGATATGTTGTAATAAAATGTCTTATGGCACTAAAATATTGTACTCACAAAGTCGACGGTGCTGCTGCTGCTGCTGCTGTCTAAACCTGGAGATAAAGGCACCTGTTCATGCAGAAAGAATAAGATGGACAGAAAATGATAGTCACTCCCCATTTCACCATACATACATTACTGTGCAGCATTAAAGCAATCCCTCTCCCGCCACTGACCTCGACAGGTTGCTGGCGTAGCCTAGGCCGTCTCCTGACCCTCACCTGCCCCCCACCCTCTGCAGATGCAGCCCTGCTGGCATCTTTCTGTAGACATGAAACATACATGGAAAGACGATCAAAGATGAACATAACTATTTAGATAATTAGACGGCTTTAGCTCAGGAGGTAGAGCGGGTCGGCCAATGACGCAAGGGTTGGCGGTTCGATCCCCGCTCCCTCCCAGCTGCTGTCGTTGTGTCCTTGGGCAAGACACTTAACCCCAAA
Organism: Poromitra crassiceps; assembly: GCF_964638095.1. NCBI lineage: Eukaryota > Metazoa > Chordata > Actinopteri > Beryciformes > Melamphaidae > Poromitra > Poromitra crassiceps. Next base: position 227,194 of record NW_028152202.1, read on the forward strand.
TTGCTCCCGATGGTGTGTAGGCACCCTGCGTGGCAGCCTGCCGCCATTGGTGTATGAATGGGTGAATGTAGACTATCTACTCATTGTAAAGCGCTTTGGATAAAAGCGCTATATAAATGCAGACCATTTACCATTTACCATAATCAAGAACATTTAAACTTGCCCCTCTCCTTTCACTCACCTTCCGGTATGCCTGTATTTTCAGGCGCAGCATCTTTACTTCCTGCCTCAGAAGAGCGTTTTCGAGCTTCAGACCGGCGCTCTCCCTCTTAAGCCCCGAGGTGGAGGGTTCCCCGGATGTGCCAGGCTGGGGGCTGTCTTGGGACTGGCTGGGTGCTGGGGGCTGGCTGCATCCTCGGGACTGGCTGGGTGCTGGGGTCTGGCTGGGCGGTGGCTGTCGGCTGGGGCCTGGCCCGTCGGCCTCGGCCTCACCTTCATCCTCCAAGTCTAGTCTTGTTGCTATTGGAGGGTCTGGCTGGGACGCTCTGAGCGACACTAACAAATCACGGGCAACCTTTTTGGTGAGCTCCGGTATGTACTGTTCCCCCTCAGCCTCTGTCAACTCCAAATGGAGCTGGATATGTTTTTTGGGTTCTTTTAGGGCCTTTGGCTGCTTGCACCCTTTCACTGGGCATTGATGGCCTGCCAGGATGAGCCATCCTGCAGCATACTTGTTCAGGATCTCTCTTTCCCTGATATTGCCGATGCGGTGCGTCTGCTTGAGGTGCTTGGACAGCACCTCAAACACTTTCCCCTTGCATCCGGGGAGGGGGCACGGCTGGGCTTTGTTGGGCTTCATGACTGTAAAAGAAATGAAAATAAATAACTAATTTATGTTTAACACAGGCCAACTCATTACACCTGCCCTGTCATGCTAACATCATGAACGCCCCCAGGTACCACACGTGTCCCACACGGGGCTATCAAGAGTTACTGGCTATTGCTAACATGTCAACTGCCCGTTCCCCTGCCCTGCGTACCTCCCCATAGCCCCCCTCCAGAACATATACATTTAGAGCTTTCCTGTGTCACTGATGATGTGGGATGAGTATTCCTAAAAATGAAAAAAAGTTAGTAATTGAAATCACACACACACACACATGCACGCACGCACGTGAGTACGCAACGCTATTTAGGGATAGCGCCTGTTGGAAGATAGAGGTCAATGTGTCTAGGATGGGCACCTACCTAACTCTAACACTCACTGGCTTTGGGCTACTGGAGTGTAATTAATAAGAATGTAATTATTGATTGATTGAAATGATAATGACAAATTATTATAAATAGTATTCTATTATTAATCACTATTGAGCAATATTGTGCAATGTATAACCCCTGACCAAGAGAATATCTTACCTGTCACTGATCCAACTGACTCCAACTGACTGAACCCACCAATAATAAATCACAAACACTCTATTACACTGTAAGACACACACGTGAGTACACTCCGTAACACACATGAGGATATATGTCCAGGTTGGGGACCTACTTCACTTTAACTGCATTTAATTAGAAAAAAATAATTAATGTGCAATTAATAAGAATGTCCCCTCCCTGTTACTTAATCAAGTACAGTAGATGACCGTACCGTTTTAGGAACCTATCTCTTTGCCAGTGTTGATTTGTGGAGTGCTTGCATCATGTCCAGATCAGCCACCTATAGCAGTATAAGATGTACTAGCTTTGAGCTACTTTAACACACATGAGGATATGTGTCCAGGTTAGTAACTTGCCGCACACTATCACTCACTGGCTTTCGGATACCAGGTGTTGCATTTAATTTAAAACATAACCTGGAGTGTAATTAATAAGAATGTAATTATTGATTGATTGAAATGATAATGACAAATTATTATAAATAGTATTCTATTATTAATCACTATTGAGCAATATTGTGCAATTTATAACCCCTGACCAAGAGAATATCTTACCTGTCACTGATCCAACTGACTCCAACTGACTGAACCCACCAATAATAAATCACAAACACTCTATTACACTGTAAGACACACACGTGAGTACACTCCGTAACACACATGAGGATATGTGTCCAGTTTGGGGACCTACTTCACTTTAACACATTCACTGCCAGCCTTTTTTTTTTACTGTAGGTAGCTTTTGCCAGAGGGTTTTTTTGAGGATTCTGGCTCATTTTACAAGAGCCAAGGATAATTTTCTGCTTGGACTTTGTGAACAGAAAGTTCACAAAAGTACTAATAGAATGTGTGCTTTCTCTGTCTAAAAGAGTTAGTTTGTAGAGTTAGTAGTTATGTAGATATTAGCCGTTGAGTACAGCATGGTTTCAGCGTCTGAGACAAAAAGCTGAGATAATCGCAGTTTTGTGAAATTCAATCAAATAGTCACTTTAACCATTTATTTTTGGCATCAGTGAGACATCAGACATAAACAATATAGTTCTGAACAGTAATTTCCTCCATAGCAGCACCCGCACCCCCTCTCCTTACAACTCCTCCCTCCGTGGGCGTGTCTGGTGGATTTCAGCAGCGTTTGTCAGTCACAAGCCAGTCTCTCCTGCCTGTCTGAGCAGTGAGCAGCAGCCTCCCTCTCTGGCGGCCCCTCGTCGGCGAGCGTGGATGTGGCTTAATCCGTTCTTGGATTTTCGGTTGAGAGCTTTGACGAAGCCTTGTGTGACTCTAGGCTTTATGCTGCGCGCTTCAAAGTGTGCTTTCCACCCAGTCCACCTTTGGAACCCCCCACCGCCGTGCGCCCGTGTGAAAGGTTTTCGCCTACAGTATGAGAATGAGGCTTGTTCGCTTCTGGGTCCTCGGTTGAGCTCAGCTGGAATGCGTGCGTTTCTGGCCAAACAACACTGAATAGTCTGAGCACCGTCGCCACTCAGTGGGTCGGCGGAATGGATTGCACACGCCCGGCAGCTCTAACAGTATAATAGAAGATGCAAAAGGGCCAGATCAACGATCCACCGTCAAAAAAAAAAAATCGATTCTGAAAACGTGTTAACACGTTGTTGGCAGTCAACAGCTGGATTCTGAAAACGTGTTTACACGTTGTTGGCAGTGAATGTGTTAACTGCATTTAATTAGAAAAAAATAATTAATGTGCAATTAATAAGAATGTCCCCTCCCTGTTACTTAATCAAGTACAGTAGATGACCGTACCATTTTAGGAACCTATCTCTTTGCCAGTGTTGATTTGTGGAGTGCTTGCATCATGTCCAGATCAGCCACCTATAGCAGTATAAGATGTACTAGCTTTGAGCTACTTTAACACACATGAGGATATGTGTCCAGGTTATAACATGATGACAAGATAAAACATGAGGCTACAGTGCACTGTGCATACAGGTAGTTATCATCGCCCTAACATATTAAAAAGGAGGAAAAAGAAACAACAGACAGGCTATTAAGTTTTGCGTTTACTTTTTGTGCTGTCTTGTTCATTTAGCACTCTGATTGCAGATGGAATAAAGGACTTGCTGAACCTCGTGGTTCTAATTTTCCTTTGCAGCATCCTTCCTTTGCCCCGGTGGCTGAGTTGGAACTTGCTGTGTAAGGGGTGAGCAGGGACATGGATGATGCGCTCGGCCTTGCCCAGAATGAGATCTTTGCACAGCTGGGCAGCTGGGCAGTCTGATCACATCCGATGACCCTGCTTGCCAGCTTAATCATGCGCTGCAGCTTAGCTTGGTCTTGGTTGAGCATGTTCCCAAACACACAGATCAGGCCAAAGGACAGGATGCTCTCAAGGATGGCCTTGTACAACAGTTGCAGGATGTAACGGTCAACATTAAACAGTTTTCGTAAGAAAAACAATCGCTGATGCAGCTTTTTGACCTTAGCAGTGGCACATTCATTGAACTTCAGCTGGTCATCGATTTATATCCCTAGATATTTATAGGTCCTAACTCTTTCAATCGGTGCCTCGTTAACAAGGGTGGGTGGAACTTCTCCTCCACTCCGCCTGAAGTCTATGACCATTTCCTTTGTTTTGGTGACATTGACCTGAAGGAAGTTGTCAGAGCACCATTTGCTGAAGTGCTCCACATCTTCCTCAAAGCTGCTCAGGGAAGCATCGTCAGATTTGAGGAACCCCACCAGGGCTGTGCCGTCTGCGTACTTAAAGTAAGTGTGAGTGGAGCCTAAAGCTCGACACTCATTGGTGTACAATATGTACAGTATGGAAGACAGAACACAGCCCTGGGGGGCTCCTGTGTTGATTAATTTTAGAAGAGAAACCGCCATGTTAAAACAGACCTGCTGAGAGCGGTTCAAAAGAAAGTCATTAATCCAAATAATAAGCCTAGGATTCAAATTATAATCCAACAGCTTGCTCACCAGCAGGTGAGGTTGAATGGTGTTGAACGCACTGCTGAAATCAATGAACACTATTTTCACAAAACTGTGAGGTTGTTCTAAGTGTTCATATATGCTGTTGGTCATTGTCAGCAGTGCATCATCCACCCCCCGCTCTGGCCGGTACGCAAACTGGTAGGGATCTAAGGATGTTGAGACTTCATTGAGGAGATGTTTGAGGACAATTTTTTCGAGACATTTCATGGGAACAGAGGTTAGTTAATGCAACCGGCCGCAGGTCAAAGCGAGCAAGCCTCACAATGGTGTGTGTAGCCATTCCTGATACATTAGCCTAACTTAGACAAATTCACAGTAGCCCAAAGCGAGCAAGCCTCACAATGGTGGGGGTAGCCATTCCTGATACATGACCAAGAAAGTTCAGTGACAGTCTGAAAAAAAGGTTAATTGGACACTTTAGTTAGCCTGGGTGATCCTAGAGTCTCTGGAGAGCCATTCCCCAGAGGCTCTGGGATCACACAGGCGTTAAGCCGCCACGCCAACGACAAGGCAGTGTCCGTGTGGAGTTTTTTTTTTTTTTTTTTTCCTGCTAGGCAGTTTTTTTGTTTTTTTTAACAGTAATAAATTCCCCCCGGGGATCAATACAACAACATCAATACGAATATAAACTATAAAACTATAAAATATATATACATATACAATGGGGGAGACCCACCCCTTTCGAAAAACAAACTAAAACAGGGCTAAAAAAAAATCCTCTGTCAAAAACAAAACAGGGGGAGTCCCACCCCTTTTCTTGTCCAAAATGAAAATGGCTCAAATAAAAATGTAAGAAATAAAATGGCGGAGGGAGGGAAGGTCCTTTGCCACACACACCACAGCCGCCCCGAACAACAGGTGCCTATGGCTGGAGGGCAGGGTCTTCTGGCTGGGGGGGGGGCTGGGGGGCAGCGACTTCTGGCTGGAAAGGGGGCTGTTCTGGGTGGAGGGCAGGCTCTTGTGGCTGGAAGCGGCTCACTTCTGGCTGGAGGGTGGGCTCCTCTGGCTGGTGGGGGGTCAATTCTGGCTGGAGGGGGGGCTCCTCTGGCTGGGGGGGGGCACTTCTGGCTGGAGGGGGGGCTCCTCTGGCTGGGGGGGGTGCACTTCTGGCTGGAGGGCGGGCTCTTCTGGCTCGGGGAGGGGAGGTTTGAGAGGGCTCAACACCACCACTGGCATCCTCGGCTTGTTCACGCCCATTGACCTCTTCAAGGACTCGAGGTCTGCAGGGTCTGGTGTCTGTGTCTGTGATGCAAAGCACAAAAATAAGACAGATTGAATGTGTGAACTATATGTAGGCACAGTTAAGAGTAACAACATTCCTTTTATTACATAATCATATGTTGTAATAAAATGTCTTATGGCACTAAAATATTGTACTCACAAAGTCGACGGTGCTGCTGCTGCTCTCTGCACCTGGAGATGGAGGCACCTGTTCATGCAGAAAGAATTAGATACACAGAAAATGATAGTCACTTCCCATTTCACCATACATACATTACTGTGCAGCACTAAAGCAATTCCATCTCCCGCCACTGACCTCGACAGGTTGCTGGCGTCGCCTAGGCCTCCTCCTGGCTCTCACCTGCCCCCCACCCTCCGCAGATGCAGCCCTGCTGGCATCTTTCTGTAGACATGAAACATAAATGGGAAGACGATCAAAGATGAAGATAACTATTTAGATAAATAAGAACATTTAAACTTGCCCCTCTCCTTTCACTCACCTTCCGGTATGCCTGTAATTGGAGGCATATCATTTTGACCTTCTGCCTCAGAACAGTTTTTTGCCACTTCAGAGTGGCGTTCTCCCTCTTAAGCTGGGAGGTGGGGGGTTCCCCGGATGTGCCAGGCTGGGGGCTGTCTGGGGACTGGCTGGGTGCTGGGCGCTGGCTGGATGCTCGGGACTGGCTGGGTGCTGGGGTGTGGCTGGGTGGTGGGGGTCGGCTGGGGAGGGGAAGTTTGAGATGGCTCAACACCACCACTGGCATCCTCTGCTGGTTCACGGCCATTGACCTCTTCCACCCCTTGAGGTCTGCTGGGTGTGGTGTCTGTCGGTGTTGCAAAGCACAAAAATAAGATTGAAAGGTGTGAACTATATGTAAGCACAGTTAAGAGACACCGAGGCATTAACTACATGCTTTAACTTACCCTGGCAGGCTCCTCACTGCTGGTGGAGTCAAAGGGATGTCATCTCCTGCTGTGCTGGTTGTGCTGCCCCATCCGGGTTGGCACACTTTGGTCCGGGTTGGCACACTTTGACCTTGTGATGACGTCACAGGCTCCGCCCCCATCCGGGTTGGCACACTTTGGTCCGGGTTGGCACACTTTGACCTTGTGATGATGTCACAGGCTCCGCCCCTGTCAGGGTTGGCACACTTTGGTCCCGGTTGGCACAGTTTGACCTTGTGATGACGTCACAGGCTCCGCCCCCGTCCGGGTTGGCACACTTTGGTCCGGGTTGGCACACTTTGACCTTGTGATGATGCCACAGGCTCCACCCCCGTCCGGGTTGGCACACTTTGGTCCGGGTTGGCACACTTTGACTGTGTGATGATGTCACAGGCTTTGGCACACTTTGGTCCGGGTTGGCACACTTTGACCTTGAGCCTCACAATGGTGTGAGTAGCCATTCTTGATACATTAGCCTAACTTAGACCAATTCACAGTAGCCCAAAGCGAGCAAGCCTCACAATGGTGGCGGTAGCCATTCCTGATACATTAGCCTAACTTAGACAAATTCACAGTAGCCCAAAGTGAGCAAGCCTCACAATGGTGGGGGTAGCCATTCCTGATACATTAGCCTAACAGACAAATTCACAGTAGCCCAAAGTGAGCAAGCCTCACAATGGTGGGGGAAGCCATTCCTGATACATTAGCCTAACTTAGACAAATTCACAGTAGCCCAAAGCGAGCAAGCCTCACAATGGTTGGGGTAGCCATTCCTGATACATTAGCCTAACTTAGACAAATTCACAGTAGCCCAAAGCGAACAAGCCTCACAATGGTGGGGGTAGCCATTCCTGATACATGACCAAGAAAGTTCAGTGACAGTCTGAAAAAAAGGTTAATTGGACACTTTAGTTAGCCTGGGTGATCCTAGAGTCTCTGGAGAGCCATTCCCCAGAGGCTCTGGGATCACACAGGCGTTAAGCCGCCACGCCAACGTCAAGGCAGTGTCCGTGTGGAGTTTTTTTTTTTTTTTTTTTTCCTGCTAGGCAGTTTTTTTGTTTTTTTTAACAGTAATAAATTCCCCCCGGGGATCAATACAACAACATTAATACGAATATAAAACTATAAAACTATAAAATATATATACAAGTATATATATACATATACAATGGGGGAGACCCACCCCTTTCGAAAAACAAACTAAAACAGGGCTAAAAAAAAATCCTCAGTCAAAAACAAAACAGGGGGAGTCCAACCCCTTTTCTTGTCCAAAATGAAAATGGCTCAAATAAAAATGTAAGAAATAAAATGGCGGAGAGAGGGAAGGTCCTTTGCCACACACACCACAGCCGCCCCGAACAACAGGTGCCTATGGCTGGAGGGCAGGGTCTTCTGGCTGGGGGGGGGGCTGGGGGGCGGCGACTTCTGGCTCAAAATGGGGCTGTTCTGGGTGGAGGGCAGGCTCTTGTGGCTGGGGGGGTGTGTGGCTCCACATTACTGTGCAGCACTAAAAAAATTCCATCTCCCGCCACTGACCTCGACAGGTTGCTGGCGTCGCCTAGGCCTCCTCCTGGCTCTCACCTGCCCCCCACCCTCCGCAGATGCAGCCCTGCTGGCATCTTTCTGTAGACATGAAACATAAATGGAAAGACGATCAAAGATGAAGATAACTATTTAGATAATCAAGAACATTTAAACTTGCCCCTCTCCTTTCACTCACTTTCCGGTATGCCTGTAATTGGAGGCATATCATTTTGACCTTCTGCCTCAGAACAGTTTTTTGCCACTTCAGAGTGGCGTTCTCCCTCTTAAGCTGGGAGGTGGGGGGTTCCCCGGATGTGCCAGGCTGGGGGCTGTCTGGGGACTGGCTGGGTGCTGGGGACTGGCTGGGTGCTGGGGTCTGGCTGGGTGGTGGCAGTCGGCTGGGGAGGGGAAGTTTGAGACGGCTCAACACCACCACTGGCATCCTCTGCTAGTTCACGGCCATTGGGGAGGCCAGTGAATGGGTAGGGCGGGCGGGGCTAGAAAGCTGGGCAGGTGGGAGCGGGTTGCGTCTCCGGGGTTCTCCGTAGTTCTGAAAACAAAAGAACAGACTGGTCAAAGCCTGTTTCCACTTACATCAACTCGCACCCCATATCAAACCAAGTGTCATAGCGCCAAAATGTTTATCGCACATAGGTTTAACTCACATAGGTGCACACAGCCGTCCTGACATCCAGGAAGGATGGTGTCCCCGTCAGCCCCATCTCCTTCCAGGCATTTCTGAAAAACCGGATGAGGCTGCGGCACTCCGTGGACCCACCGGTATTGAAGAAGTACCTGGATTTCGGCAGGACCCTCCTTCGCAGTGCCAACCACTTTCTAAACCACTGCATCTCGTCCACCTTGAAATACAGCTGGCTGGGCCCATGGGTGCGCACCGTCTTGTTCTCCACGACCTGCAACAGACAAAGCGACAAACACATTGAACAGACAAATCATTAATGATCAATAAAAAGCATCAACAACAAAATACATGCATTTGAAAATATTCAATTTGATTACTGTTTTCCATCCATTTTTAAACTTACACTGATCATGTATCCCTTGGTGTCATCACCCTCTGCCTTCCGCACCTCGCCCGTGGTCATTCTCACTAGCACCCCACTCCGTTTCCCATAGAGGGCAACGATGAAGGCAGCCAGGTACCCATAGAACTTGTGGATCAAATGCCACTCTTTGGCCCTTATACTCTGTGGAGGTGGCGCTTTTGCGATGTCCTCTGAAAAAAGAACACAGGCAAAGAGAGCAGGTTGTGGGGAGAGAAAAGAGAATGAGGGGGAGGTGAGTATGTCCGAGTGGGTCATCTAACGTATAAGAACTTTGTTTCTCAAGGTATAAGGTAGGTATAACAGGTAAGTGAACACACACACACACACACACACACAAACACAGAAACGGATGTAGAATGAGGACTTACCCAGTAATTTGGGGATTCTGGCCTTTGCCATCTCCTGGCACTTGCGGAGGTCCTCTCTGGGGATGAGGCGGGCTTCCTTTTTGGCCTTCACCTGGACCTGGTGCAGAGGCACAGTGCGGCTCGTGATTTTCATCAACCTCCTGGTCTGGATGATCAGGAGGTTGATTTTCTTTGTTGTCAGGCGCTGGTTGTCGGGCCTGTTGAGGTTGAAGTGCTCCAGGAAGCCAGCGACCTCCCCGAGGATTCTGCTGATGCTCGTCGGAGCATAGTTGCCCCGCCTCAGCATGGCCGGCAGACTGTAGAAAGATGAGTTTGTGTTTAGTCACTATATTGGGATTATGTTGTAACCAATTAGTTCTTTCTTGTTGTCATAACTACACTTACGACTGGAGGCGTCTAATATTATACAGGAAGGTCCAATTCCAAAAGTCTTTATGGCCCTCCGTGTGGTCCATCATCATGAAGGCCAGAAAGACTTTGAGGTGGGAGTACGTGCTGTTTGCGTTCTCCATCATTTTGCGGTTGGACCTCCCGCCCGTGATGAACATTTTATACTCTTGTAAGTATTTCTCTGTGAAGACACATCATCAATGAGTGATAACAGTAAATGTAGCATTACACCTCTCCACATATTAGTAAACATACACAGTGTGTTGTTTCTCACCAAATGTGGGCGGGACTTGAATATGGCGCATAACAGAGCCCTTCCCGGTGCCGCAGAACAACCTTTTCAGGTCAGGGGGGAGGTCGATGGCCTTCTGGTTGTGTTCGGCTTGGAGGGGGGCTGGCTTGTATCCTTCTTGGAAAGAAATGATTGTTAGAAAAAAAAAGTGCCATTGGTCCCTTTATAAATAATAGTTTTGTTTCACCAGGCATGAGGAAGTTCTATCAGGTAATGTATAACTGTGGTGTATCTCAGGTATGAGGTTAGTATATCAGCCTGATATACACTATAATAAGTATGTTGTAAAAAGACAATGTTGTGTGGCACTCAAATATTGTACTCACAGACGAGAGGGTGCTCCTGCTGCTGCCTGCACCTGGAGATGGAGTCGCCTGTTCATGAAGAAAGAATAAGATGGCCATAAAATGATAGTCACTTACCATTTCACCATACATAACTGTGCAGCATTACAGCGATTCCCTCTCCCGCCACTGACCTCAACAGTTTGCAGGCGTCCCGCAATCCTCTTCCTCTGTACACATGAAACATAAGTGGATAGAGGATCAAAGATAAAGATAACTATTTAGATATTCTACAATATTTAAACTTGCCCCTCTCCTCCTACATTACTGTGCAGCATTGATTGATTGATTGCAGCCCACTGACCTTGAAGTGTTTGGTCTTCACCGTCCTCTTCATCGGCTGCAGGTTTGTATCCTTCTCGGAAAGAAATGATTGTTAGAATGGGAATCAAAGTGCTATTTGTCCCTTTATAAAGATGTGCAAAATGCAGGAATATGGGCAGATAATGCATTTTCCGCAACTTTATGAAGGGTGAAAGTTGTCCACAAGATCAACTCCTCCAGAACCCTGTTACTCACCTCACCATCCTGAACTCCCCGTCCTTCTTCTGGCGGGCGAGCCACCTCCTCCGCCAACTCCTCCTCCTCCTCCCGGAACGTTTCTCCAAGGGGTGGGACCTGCTGGTCCTCTGCCAGGGGGTGGAGCTCCGGCCGCTCATCCACCCCATCCTCCCCTGAGGAGAAGGAGGAGAGGATGGCATCGATGGCCCCATGACCCATGTCACTGGGTTCCTCGCCCTCGTCATCAAACAGGAGTCGCCCATCGTCTTCTTTGAACGGCTACAAAAACACAAGGAATGGAATGTTGCGCACAGTTATCATGCTACATCAAACATGTGCAAAACTATTGCTTAGTATTGTACATTTAGAAGGTATCTTGTCATAATAGGGAGGTACACCAGGTAATCTACAACTGTTTTGTTTTTCTCAGGTATAAGGTAAGTATATCAGGATTGTTCATTCTTTATATTCCATATTCACTAAGTATGTTGTAAAAAGGACAACAATGTTATGTGGCAGTAAAACATTTTACTCACATCGAGGAGTGAGGAGGTGTCGGGCCCAATGTGGCTTGGAGAAGGGCCAGGTGGAGTCACCTGTGCAGTAAGAAATCAGTGTATAACTGTTTTGTTTCTCAAGGTATAATACCTGTGTAACACCATTCTTTCACATACCTCAGAGGGGAAGGCATTTATTGCCACTATCATGCCGGGGCTACTGGACCCACTGGCAAAACCCGGAGGTGGAGGGAGCACTTCAAATTCCTCCTCTGGCCCACTGCCGCAGAGGTCGGGAAGTGAAGGGAGGTCGGGAAGTGAAGGGAGCTGTGCATTGAGAAATCAATGTATAACTGTGTTCCATGTCAGGTATGACGTACACAAAAAGACATGTGGTTTAGCAGTTAAACATTTTACTCACATTGCTGACATCGCCCTCTGAAGGGCTTGAGGGCCCACTTCTGATTGCCACCTGTCCATTGAGAAATCACTGTATAACTGTGTTGTATCTCAGGTATGAGGTAAGTATATCAGCCTGATATACACACAATATCTCATATGTGTAACAGCATTCCTTATATTACATATTCATATGTTGTAATAAAATGTTGTATGGCACTAAAATATTGTACTCACAAGGTCGACGGTGCTGCTGCTGCCTGCAGCTGGAGATGGAGCCACCTGTTCATGCAGAAAGAATTAGATGGACAGAAAATGATAGTCACTTCCCATTTCACCATACATACATTACTGTGCAGCACTAAAGCAATTCCATCTCCCGCCACTGACCTCGACAGGTTGCTGGCGTCGCCTAGGCCTTCTCCTGGCTCTCACCTGCCCCCCACCCTCCGCAGATGCAGCCCTGCTGGCATCTTTCTGTAGACATGAAACATAAATGGAAAGACGATCAAAGATGAAGATAACTATTTAGATAATCAAGAACATTTAAACTTGCCCCTCTCCTTTCACTCACCTTCCGGTATGCCTGTATTTGGAGGCGCAGCATTTTGACCTCCTCCCTCAGAGAAGCGATCTGCCTCGATTTCGGGCTGTCTGGGGACTGGCTGGGTGCTGGGGGCTGGCTGGATGCTCGGGACTGGCTGGGTGCTGGGGTCTGGCTGGGCGGTGGCTGTCGGCTGGGGCCTGGCCCGTCGCTGTCGCCTGGCCCATCCCTGTCGGTGTCGGCCTCGGCCTCACCTCCGTCCTCCACGTCCAGGCTCGTTGTCATGGGGGGGTCCGGCTGGGACGCCCTGAGATCAGCCAACCTTTTGCGGGCCACCTTTAAGCTGAGCTGCTCAATATATTTTGCACCCTCAGCCTTGGTCAACTCCATATGGTGCAGAATATGGCGTTTTGGGTCCTGCAACACCTGCTGCTGTTTGCACCCTTCAATGGGGCATCGCTCGCCTGCCAGGATGAGCCGTCCTGCGGCGTGCTTATTTAAAATATCCCTTTCCTGTTGGTTGCAGATGGAGTGTTTCCCCCTCAGGTGCTTAGAGAGCACCTCAAATACTTTTCCCTTGCACTCGGGGAGGGGGCACGGATGAGCGCTGTTGGGCTTCATGACTGTAAAATAAATGAAAAGAAATAACTAATTTACCGTTTTAGGAACCTCGCTCCTTGCTGTCAACCAATGATCATTCCTAAAAATGAAAAAAAAGTTAGTAATTGAAATCACACACACACACACGCACCCCCGTGAGTACACACCGTCAGTGCAAAGGGGTTGTCAGTGCACAAAGTGCTATTTAGGGATATCGCCTGTTGGAAGATAGAGGTGTCAGGTATGTCAAATGTGTGTGGACCCAAATGCAGAGAAAACAGGCAGCAGGCAAGATTCAGAGGAGCAAAAATGTTAAATAACAAAACCACACTAGCCAGAGGCTAGGCTAAACTCTGAAACCAAAGTCAATTTCACAGAGGACAATATACATACCAGGACAGGGGAAACAATGATCCAACAAGAGCAACACACAGACTGAGACAATATATAGACAGAGGAATCATCAGGAACATATGGGACAGCTGGGGAGGTAGGAACACAGGGGGCAAAACGGGGAAGCTGATTGGTGGAGAGAACTCAGGTAAAGGGGCAGACTAACGAGACACATAGGCAACAGGTGGGAGGAATTAAGGCAGACTAACAAGGGAACATGAACATGTGGGGAGAAGACAGACTAATACACAAGGGAAAAACATAACAAAACTCCTTTCTCTACTAAAAGTCCACTGAGTTAACTTCTCAGAAATACACACATAATATAGCAGGCCACACTGTGGCCTGGGCGTTACAAGAGGTCAATGTGTCTAGGTTGGGCACCTACCTAACTCTAACGCTCACTGGCTTTGGACTACTTTTGACCAGGTGTTGCATTTAATTAGAAAAAAATAATGAATGTGCAATTATAAGAATGTCCCCTCCCTGTTACTTAATCAAGTACAGTAGATCACCCTACCGTTTTAGGAACCTCTCTCCTTGCTGTCAACCAGTTATGATGCTTCTCAATGACTCTCAATGAGTCATGTCAAGATCAGCAAGCTATACCAGTACCTGCAGTTTTGATGATCTGTGGACTGTTGGAGTCATGTCCATATCAGCCACCCATAGCAGTATAAGATGTACCAGCTTTGAGCTACTGTAAGACACATGAGGATATGTGTCCAGTTTGGCCACCTAACTCACTCTAACGCTCACTGTCTTTGGGCTACTTTTGATCAGGTGTTGCATTTAATTAGAAACATAATCTGGAGTGTAATTAATATGAATGTCCCCTCCCTGTTACTTAATCAAGTACAGAAGATCACCCTACCGTTTTAGGAACCTCTCTCCTTGCTGTCAACCAGTTATGATGCTTCTTAATGACTCTCAATGAGTCATGTCAAAATCAGCCAGCTATACCAGTATAAGATGTACTAGCTTTGAGCTACTGTAACACACATGAGGATATGTGTCCAGTTTGGGCACCTACCTCACTATAACGCTCACTGGCTTTGGGCTACTGGAGTGTAATTAATAGGAATGTAATTATTGATTGATTGAAATGATAATGACAAATTATTAAAAGTAGTATTCTATTATTAATCATTATTGAGCAATATTGTGCAATTTAGGTGTTTTTCAGGAAATAACCCCTGACCAAGAGAATATCTTACCTGTCACTGATCCAACTGACTCCAACTGACTGAGCCCACCAATAAAAAATCACAAACACTCTATTACACTGTAAGACACACACGTGAGTACACTCCGTCTAGGTTCGACACCTAATTGAGTTTAAATTGCACTGCCTTTGGGATACTTTTGATCAGGTGTTGCATTTAATTAGAAACATAATCTGGAGTGTAATTATTATGAATGTCCCCTCCCTGTTACTTAATCAAGTACAGTAGATGACCTTACCGTTTTAGGAACCTCTCTCCTTGCTGTCAACCAGTTATGATGCTTCTCAATGACTCTCAATAAGTCATGTCAAGATCAGCCACCTATAGCAGTATAAGATGTACTAGCTTTGAGCTACTGTAACACACATGAGGATATGTGTCCAGTTTGGAGACCTACCTCACTATAACGCTCACTGGCTTTGGGCTACTGGAGTGTAATTAATAAGAATGTAATTATTGATTGATTGAAATGATAATGACAAATTATTAAAAATAGTATTCTAGTATTAATCACTATTGAGCAATATTGTGCAATTTAGGTGTTTTTCGGGACAAATAACCCCTGGCTAAGAGAGTATCTTACCTGTCACTGATCCAACTGACTCCAACTGACTGAGCCCACCAATAAAAAATCACAAACACTCTATTACACTGTAAGACACACACGTGAGTACACTCCGTCTAGGTTCGACACCTAATTGAGTTTAAATTGCACTGCCTTTGGGATACTTTTGATCAGGTGTTGCATTTAATTAGAAACATAATCTGGAGTGTAATTATTATGAATGTCCCCTCCCTGTTACTTAATCAAGTACAGTAGATGACCTTACCGTTTTAGGAACCTCTCTCCTTGCTGTCAACCAGTTATGATGCTTCTCAATGACTCTCAATAAGTCATGTCAAGATCAGCCACCTATAGCAGTATAAGATGTACTAGCTTTGAGCTACTGTAACACACATGAGGATATGTGTCCAGTTTGGAGACATACCTCACTATAACGCTCACTGGCTTTGGGCTACTTTTGACCAGGTTTTGCATTTAATTAGAAAAAAATAATTAATGTGCAATTAATAAGAATGTCCCCTCCCTGTTACTTAATCAAGTACAGTAGATCACCCTACCGTTTTAGGAACCTCTCTCCTTGCTGTCAACCAGTTATGATGCTTCTCAATGACTCTCAATGAGTCATGTCCAGATCAGCCAGCTTTATAAGATGTAAGAGTAGTAGCCCAACCCGGATGGGGGTGGAGCCTGATGTGACATCATTGCAAGGTCAAAGTGTGCCAACCCGGACTGGAGTAGAGTAGCCCAACCCGGATGGCGCCGCAAGGTCAAAGTGTGCCAACCTGGACTGGAGTATCCCAATCTGGATGGATGAGCCCAATCCGGATGGAGTAGAAGCCCAATCCGGTTCTATCCTGATAGGGCTACTGTTGGTACTGTTAGTATGTTATAGGTGGCGGCCATGCGAGTACATGTGGTTGATTTGGTGCAGATCGCACAAAAAGTATGAAAAGAAACCAATAAACCCTGTTTGACCTTTGACCTTTGAACCTTCATGTTCACTGTTTGATGCTGCATAGCTGCTAAGTATACAGCATCTGCACTGTATAATGTGTCCATCGAGCCAAATGAGTTGAGTGTATGTGTATGTTTCTGAGCCTTAATTAGTGGGAGGGGCCGGAGCCTCTCCTTCTGGTAGCTGTGTTTACAAGTCAAATCAAGTCATGTCAAGTCAAATCAAGTCAAGTTTATTAGTATAGCACATTTCATACACAGAGGCAATTCAAAGTTCTTCACATAAAATGGTTAACAGGAAAATAAACGAAAATAAGAAATAAAATTGACATTTAAAAGCATCACAACAAAACTTTAAAAAAGAGAATAAAAAGTGCATTAAGCAACTGCATTAAGCACATAAAATGGTTAACAGGAAAATAAACGAAAAAAAGAAATAAAATTGACATTTAAAAGCATCACAACAAAACTTTAAAAAAAGAGTATAAAAAGTGCAATAAGAAACAGGCGCATCAGTTGCAGAAAGAGACTCATTGGGTTTGCATACTAGGGGCCCTATTCTCCCACAAGCCTTCGGCGCTAAAACGGGCCTTAAACGCAAAATAACGTGCCTTGCACCTGTTTTGGGACGATATCAATATGGCTTTAGGCTGCCAAATGCGCTTTAGGCCGAATGGGCGTGGCGCAGTCCCAGAATGGGCCAAAGTGGGCGTGTCGGCGCTAAATACCGGCGTACTGCTATCTTCCGACCTGGCGTTAATTTAGCGCCTTGCGCCTTTGAAAAGCAGGCCTATTCAGTGGGCCAGTTGCGCGGAGCGCTCCCCTCTGGCTCTCTCCCTCCCCTCTGGCTCTCTCCTCTGTCATCCTTCTCTGTGTCACTCTCTCCCTCTCTCCTCACAGTCTGCCAGGCACAATACCGACTGTCTCTGACTCCCTCGCTCAGAGTCCCATAGAAAAAATAAGCTGTAACTTCACTGCAATGTGAATGTCCCAACATGCATTGTGTTTCTCCATTTCGCTACTAAATAGCAACCAAATGAGCCGAAAACCTATATTAAGGGAGGATCTAAATAATGTGTAATGGTAAGACAACCTCCAATTGTAGAACATTTCAATATTGGACCAAATAAAACATTGAAATGAAAACACCACCCTATGTGAAACATATATGTCCTACTGGGGCTATAAATATCCCTTGTCGATTTAACGTGATTTAGATTAGTGACAGCGGAACGCGCTTCGGAAGCTTCTACTGTCATCTGCTATACTGTGATGTCCGCTCCAATAACTTGGCCCTACTGCAGCTTTAGTTTTACAATAAAAACACATTTATGCAATGACTTTACATAATGTAGGCTATATTTATGTGCATCATCCTTCCTGCAGCAGGTGAGAGAAAATTATATATTTCTGGACAAACTTTCACCAATCTAATAGGCTATATTTTTCTAGCTGATGCGTTTAGAACATTATTTTCACTTTGATCTTGCTATAGTGTAGCGTTTTTACATGCTTGCAGTATTTCAACTGCAGTTATATTGGTTTGAGAAGCATCATAATATGGAATAATAGCAGATATATGGAGACAGACGGGATGAAGGGAGGTGGGGGGGGGGATCAGAGGGTTGGGTTTCGTCTGGTTTTGCTGGACCACTGGAATGGAGCTTAAAAGGCAAGCATGCGATTAGTTTATTGCACTTATCCAATGAACTGACGGTGCATAATTTTACACTTAAAAGGCGTGGTTGTAATGGTTGAGGCTGCGTCTAGCGCCAAGACCAAGATATCAAGTGCGCTGGTCCACGCCCACTGATTTGCGCTGCGCCAGGCGCTCGGCCTAGAAACAGCGCCGATGCAACGATAAGGGCCTACCTGTCTGCAGCACATTTGAAGAGTGCACCACTGACAGGTGAGTAACTTTCTTGGTCATGTCACCAACATTGCTCAAGAGATTGATTATCATGATAAAGCAGATGTTTTCTGTTGACATATTCGGGGAGTTTGATGATGTCTTTATTGATCATTTTAACACAGAATGGATCGTATGGGAAGAAGGCTTGAGCTTCTCCGCCAGCATCATCGCCAGTGTGAAGCGCGTTATGAGAGTGCGCAAATGGAGCGCCAGCAGCCCCAGATATGTCAGGCTGAAATGGTAAGTGAAATCATGTATGATAATGCATCAGTCTCCTAACAGTGCCCACAACAAATTCACAAGATTACTTCTGTGTTTTTCTTGTCTAACACAATGCAGTCATGCAAGATAAGGATTGCGGAGAGGGAGGCGGAGAGGAAAATCAGCCGCAAGTACAAGGCCTGGAGGAGCGCCGTGAAGCCACGGGGGATGGCTGACCCCCCCTCCTCCTCCTGCACGTCCTGAACCCCAACCCACATCACCTGCCCCCCCCTCCTCCACTCCTCCACCACCTGCTGACCCCTGACACTGAGGGCTTAGGCCCTCCCTCTGCCACTGTCCTCCTCAGTATCATACTGTAGCTACAGTACGATACTGAGGAGGACAGTAGGCGAACAGTGTTCTATGTTCTATGTTGTTCTATGTTGTTCTATGTTGTTCTATGTTTAATAAAAACCTGCTTTTGCAGGGGGAAAAAAAAAACTGCACTTGCAGGAACAAAAAAAACAAAACAAAAAAAACAAAACAAAAACAACCTCCACATGGACACTGCCTTGACGTGGCGTGGCGGCTTAAGGCCTGCGTGATCCCAGAGCATCTGGAGAGGGGACTGCCATTCTCCAGAGGCTCTGGGATCACGCAGGCTAACTAGTGTCCACAACTAAAAATAAATCCATAGCATGTCGAATGGTAAGTGGGGCTGAAATGGCATCTAACTAGATAGTAATCAGGATAGATCCAATCCGGATCTATCCTGATAGGGCTACTGTTGGGCTGCTCTTTGCCCGCCATTTTGAAACGCTGAGTGCCAGCGCTCTCATCTTCTAGTATGTTATAGGTTGCGGCCATGTGAGTACATGTGGTTGATTTGGTGCAGATCGCACTCAGCGTTTCAAAATGGCGGCCACTGGAACAAGTTGTCGTCCAGAAAATCGCCATACCATGTCACATAGAACAATTCAGTAAAATTCACTCGTTGAACGCAGGGCCATAAACACTGTTTGACAGTGCATCAGATTCATGCATTTTACTTTAAAATGTACAAAATGTATTTGTCCACAGCCCCCCCTAGTAGTCACACTACTATTTTCATCCTGCTGGTGCTACCCCTGTTTGCAAAGCCTAGAATCGCCTAGACAGCATTGCTTGATTTGAACTCTGGGTCACTTATTATATTGAACTGTGATAGATGGAGGTTTATACCTGCTCGGATGCATATTAAACTTGCCACACTGTACTCGTCAGCTTTAGTGGACTGAACCGATGCATAAAACTCACGCAAGGTGTCTTCTACTTGCAGAGTATGGGCCCTATTCTCCCACAAGCCTTCGGCGCTAAAACGGGCCTTAAACGCAAAAAAACGTGCCTTGCGCCTGTTTTGGGACGATATCAATATGGCTTTACGCTGCCAAATGCGCTTTAGGCCGAATGGGCGTGGCGCAGTCCCAGAATGGGCCAAAGTGGGCGTGTCGGCGCTAAATACCGGCCTAGTGATATCTTCCGAGCTGGCCTAAATTTAGCGCCTTGCGCTTTTGAAAAGCAGGCCTATTCAGTGCGCAGGGGACACGGTAGTGAATGGAGAAAGAATATATAGAAAAATACAGTTTAGAATACAATAGAATATAAGATTGGAAGATTACAGCATGCAGTGGCAACCCTTCTCAGGCTTTGGGTGAAGCTGCAATGCACAGTTTCATTTATTTAGTTTAGGCTATCATAATAATCCCCAGTTATGTGCAGCATCCAGACAGCAGCAGAGTTATATCTGTCAGATCTTTTTCAAATGGGATAGCTGTCTAAATACACATATTTGATGTATAACAAATCGTTTAGGAACATTTTGATTAGCAATATGAACTTTGTATTAATATAGCTCAACGTTTTATTACCCCCCAACATGTATATAGGATCAAACATGACTACCATTGTGTTGATCTAACACATTCCACATGTCCAAATTCTGTCTCATGTTATTTTCATGTTATCATGTGACAAAATAACACATGAATTTCACATGTTCACATGCATTATCATTATTATGTTATTGCGTGAAATTAGTTTTTTCTGTAAGAGACTTTGGACAAATATGTAGATGTTGCCTTGAGAATAGAAATATGATCTGGACTTCATGTATGACATGAGCTATATATGGATTATGACACAGTGTATATAAACAGATTTGTAAATGACCTATATAGGAGGCATATACCTTGTATTGTGTACATATATGGCCTATATGTGGATATAAAGAAGTGAGACCTATATGACCTGTATTATGAACATATAGGGCCTTTATGTGTATATAAATAAGCTATATAGGAGACATATATGCCCTGTATGTGCACGGTCTCAGGCTCTACATTCAATAGTATGGCTCGAACAAGCAACAGTCTGGTTAGCTCAGATGGTAGAGAACCAGACTTACAATTTAACAATCTTGGGGTTCAGGGTTCGAATCTCACCTGGAGGGAGTGTTTATTTGATAAGGATATCTTTCACTTTATATTAGCGTGCGAAAAGAGTAACTAATGGACAGGTAATGATTCAGTATTCATAAACTACTGAGTATGATGCACCACTTTACAATAGGGTACACAAAAAGATTAACTAATGATTAACTAATGATTAACTAATACATTCACGCGCTGACATTTTGGAATCATTAAGTAATGATTAACTACTCTATTCACGAGCTGAAATTTAGTAATCATTAGGTACTGATTAACTACTCTACTCAGGAAATTAGATACTAATCATTAACTAATGACTACCTACTCATTAACTATGATTAACTAGTGATAAACTAATGCCAAATTTTTCATTAGCGAATGATTAACTGGCGATTAGTTAATGGTTAGTTTATCAGTAACTACTATAGGATTTGTGTACGTTATTGTAAAGTGTTACCAGAAAAGAATGTTGTCACCATGGTTTTTTTTTTAAACATACTTCTTTTTACTTTTTAGGGAAGTACCAGTGGTGAGGTTTCTCCTACTGATGCAGACTTTGGTGCAGTTCCACAATCCACTCCAAACAAGAGCCAACACAGAGCAGATGAGGAGCCATGCAGATCAGCTGGGCCTAATCTATCCACTGCATTGACTCTACTTCTTACCAGTCCACCTCTGACTACAACACGTCCACGAACCAGGCGATCCCTATCCGGATCATACCTGGCGCTGGCTCCTACTTGGTCACGATCAGTGGTAAGCCAAGCAGTGACAACACCTTTTCTGAATATTAGCATATTATCCATTCAGCCCCTCCATTACTACACTGACACAATGTGTTTTGCTTTTGTCTAAGGACCCGATCCCATCCACGTCAACCTCCCCTGCGAGATGTGATAGCCCAGGTAAATATTATATCTATATCATTATTATCCAAATATATCATATACTATAAATGTATATAATGAAAATGTAAATGTTCATAATTCTACTTTTTCTACTTGAACCATCATGTTTTTCTTTCAAGGTTACAGTGCAAAATACTCCACGTACTCTTTCCAAAATTATGCAACCAAGGAAATAGTCCACTTTGAATTGGTCGAGGTAATTCAGCTACAGTATGCCAATCTGATATGCACCATCTGCTTGAAGGGGGCTTTCACCATTTCTCAAAACCAGTGGATGTAAATTTTCTGATAACATATTGTTATGCTCTAGGTTTCAGAGTCTACTAGCTCCGTAGCGATGGAGTTGATCGGTTTCCAGAGGGGCCTGAACCAGTTGCAGGAGTGTGGGGTGGATGTCGGTGTGATGACCACAGACAGATCGCCATCCATCCGGAAACTTATGAGAGAGGACTACCCCCATATCCGACATGAATTTGAGCCCTGGCATGTCTGCAAGGGTAAGGAACTGTATGACACCAACACATTTTACTATCTAACCCACAGACATTGTAGACATGCTTATTCATTTAGATAAAGGAAAAATAATTTACTATCAAATTCCTTACATGTGTACATACTTTGCAAAAATCTGTGACTGATACAGGCAGACACCACCGTACTCCAAGTTCATGGTTTTTTATTGTTTTTTATTTGAGTATTTTTGTTTGTTTGTTTGTGGTTCCTCTAAGGTGTGAAGAAGAAACTTGTGGCAGCATCAAATAAGAAGGACAGCAAAGAACTCCTGCCATGGCTGAAATCTGTCACCAACCACTTATATTGGTCCTGTGAGTCTTCAAAAGGTGATCAGGGGGTAAGAATGACGATATTTTGTAATTCAAACACCACATCCACTCGAGAATATACTATGATTTAGCATAAAAAAAACAATACTGGATGAGAATGGGCGTCAGAATATTTTCATTTTGGGAAGATAAAAAATCTAAACACTCTGCCCTAATCTGCTGCATACATATAGTATATGTAGTACGATAGTGTAAACACAGTCCCGTAATCTATATTTATTCTCCCAGAACAATGTGTCACTGAGGGTCCCTTCTCATTTGCTTAGGAATGTGCCCGTCGCTGGACGTCGGTGCTGCATCACATCTGTGGTGTGCATAGATGGGAGGAGGACAGTGTGGAGTACACCTGCCATCACCCTGCCTTGACAGCCGAGCAACAGATGATGAAGAGGTGGATCAAAGCTGATTCACCTGCTTTCAAGGCCCTCAAAGAAATTGTGGTGGACAAGAATCTCCACCGAGATTTGAAGCAAATGGCACTCTTCAAACACACTGGTATGTCCTTTTTACAAAGTCATAAGTTTAGCTTTCAAATTCAACACTGTACTTCAACATATTGGGGGGGGGGGGGTCCAATCCGCTGCTGAGGGCTGGGAATATTTGGATCTGAGTTACTATTCATGTCCTGTGTTGCACACAAGGTGGCGCACTGACACTGCGCCAATGCTGCCTGTGGAGTCCACCCCACAATAACAATATTGGTTGATGCTGTCGTGAAACACAGATAGCGATGTCTAATGTTGGATTTTTCAACTAGTTCAATATGTTTCTAATCAAGTTGTTATTCAATCTATCAGATGTAAATATAATTTTGTCTCTGGTTGTTTGTCTTTCACCAACCCAGGGTCTCTCGAGGTGTACCACTCCGTTATGCTGAAGTACACTCCGAAGAGGCTGCACTTCAGATATGACTCCATGAGGGCACGTACACAGCTGGACACATCATGGACCATAACGAAAATGTTGGCAGACCAGAGGCTACAACAAAGCAAGGTGAACATGTGATGGCCTCTAAATATCTATATATTTGTCCATCATAGATTTACATAGTTGCGTAATTTCATTTTTCAAAAAAGAGCTATGAATAAAGAACTACTGAAAGGTGCTTTTGGAAGCAGCCATGATGCTGTTTTTGATGGAGACACACCCAGCCAATCAGTACGTGAGAGGAAATGACAATGGCTGAGTTTCCCAACAAAGAAGCTTCTTAAGAGTTAAGAAGCTTCTTAAGGAGTTAAGAAGCTTCTTAAGGAGTTAAGAAGGCTCCAAAGAAGTGTTTCCCAAACGCCTTCTTAACAGTCGAGAAAAATAAAAAAAATAGAAGGCTCTTAAGAAGCATCTTAACTGGAGCGGCTCACTAGATGGCACTCTGAGCCCAGCAGTGGGCCACGACTCAGTGGTTGAGAAACACTGTTAACACCTAATCATGGTCATGTTAAACTTTATTAAACATTATTTATTTCAGACATGGACTGCAGTTCAAATTGCTTTATATACACAGCATACAACAAAACAGAGAAACACTACAGAATTTAAGCGACCTTGGGTTCTGTGAAAGGTGCTATATAAATCCACAACATTATAAAAGGAATCCATTCTGATTAGAGGAATATAGCCTACGGTAAAACATTTAAAACACAAGTAACCATACATACAGGGAAGATTTTCAAGTGTTCCCTAATTTTAAACACTAAAGGGTACATGAAAGAAAGGAAAAAGGGAAAAACACAAGAGGAACAGTGGACACAAGTATCTCCTTTTGCCTGACGCGGCTGGATCTGCCAGTGTTTTGTCATTAAGAAGGTGTTAAGAAGGCTCCAGACCCTTCTTACAAAACCTTCTTAACGAAAGATCATCTTAGCGCTAAGAAGCTTTTGGGAAACGCAGCCTTCTTAATAGAGGATAATTGGAAGATAATTTTAGGCTAAGAAGCAATCGGGAAACGCGTTGGCTTCGTTGGCTTCTTACGGGAGCCTTAAGAAGGGTCAAAGAAGCTTCTTAGCGCTAAGAAGCTTTTGGGAAACGCATGCCTTCGTAAAGAAGCAATTGGGAAACGCGTTTGCTTCTTAAGGGGGCCTTAAGAAGGGTTAAATTAGCTTCTTAGCGCAAAGAAGCTTTTGGGAAACCCAGCCAATGGCTGAGTTTCCCAACAAAGAGTTAAGAAGCTTCTTAACT
This sequence comes from Poromitra crassiceps, assembly GCF_964638095.1. Taxonomy (NCBI): domain Eukaryota; kingdom Metazoa; phylum Chordata; class Actinopteri; order Beryciformes; family Melamphaidae; genus Poromitra; species Poromitra crassiceps. The sequence goes on from NW_028152202.1 coordinate 251,861, forward strand.
CATTAAGTGCCATAGACGACCTAACTCGTCTTACATAATCCAGCGCTTAAGTGCCAAGGACGGACTAACTCGTCTTACATAAAGATTTTTTTTTTTTGACAGTGGGACATCAATCAACCCCTTTTACATCTTCCAGATAACTATTTGGAGCAAGAGCATGTGTGTAATCTATTTTACCGACCACTAAGTGGCGACAGAGACCGAGAGAAGTCACAGCCACGGGACCCAAAAGCCACAAAAGCAGCCGCCTCGCCCGGACACACACACACAGAACGGACAGAGATCCCTTCCCCCCAGAGCCGCGCAGCAACGCGCGAACACACACACACACACACACACACACACACACACACACACACACACACACACACACACACACACACACACACCGCGGAAGCAAGCCATTCAAGGAAATGGCGACGCGATTTTACAGTAATCCATTTCAGACTCGTCTTGCCCGACAGGCAAGCAGGCAGGCAGGCACGCAGACAGACAGGCAGGCAGCACAACGCGCTTCTGACACGCCCGCTGAAGCCAGGAGGAAGGAGGAGAAGACACACGGAGGGAGGAGTTTGAATGAGAGGGGTGTTTCCTGTTGTTATGGAGGAAATTACTGTTCAAAACTATTGTTTAGAATGTCTGACGGTCTTACTGATGCCAAAAATGAATGGTTAAAGTGACTGTTTCACAAAAAGCCATTTATCTCTGAATAAATTTCCAGACGCTGAAACCATGCTGTACTCAACGGCTAATATCTACATAACTACTAACTCTGCAAACTAACTCTTTTAGACAGAGAAAGCACACATTCTATTAGTTATTTTTAGATGATTGATGTTCATGAATTCTTAACAGAAAAGAATCCTCGGCTGTTCTAAAATGAGCCAGAATCGTCAAAAACACCCCTGGCACAACTTACCTACAGGAATGAAAACATGGCTGGCATTCAATGTGTTAAGGAGTTAAGAAGCTTCTTAAGGAGTTAAGAAGGCTCCAAAGAAGTGTTTCCCAAATGCCTTCTTAACAGAAGAGAGAGATAGAGAAAAAAAAGGCTCTTAAGAAGCATCTTAACTGTAGCTGTCCACCATCTCCATGTGAGAGGTCCTCTGCGGCCCACTAGATGGCACTCTGAGCCCACCAGTGGGCCACGACCCAGTGGTTGAGAAACACTGTTGTAGAATAACCTAATCGTGGTCATGTTAAACAAGAACTTCTTCTATTAAACATTATTTATTTCAGACATGGACTGCATTTCAAATTGCTTTATATTGTAGCGATGTGGGGTTGCCAGTAAACATGGGTTTGTCTGAGTGTTGGGTTCAGTTCGCTGGGGGTGTTGTAGAGTGTGTCCCACCGCACGTGAACGCGCTGGGAATAGGAGTAACAGCACCTGAAGGGCACATGGAGTCATGTGGGGTTGCTAGCTCGCTGGGGATTGGGTGAGCGGGAGGTGGCCATTTTGTCGGCGGGGAAATGTGCGTGTTTTGGCCAGTCTGAAGATACGAGGGGACTGGACGGGTGTGTTAGCTAGGAGTGTAGCCAAGTGTGGTGGAGTGTGAGCAGTGAATAAAGCCTGAGACCAAGTATCGCCTCTTCTGCTCGTTCCTTAATGATCCTGGGAGCGGATTATTACATTGGTGTACAGAAGTGTTAACTACGAACTTTGCCGCTCGCCTCGTGCGGTAACATCTAAAGAACAAAGAGAAAAAATAAAAAAGTGCAACGGAGACACGGACTGTTGCTGCTTGCCGCGGAGGTTCCAGCCAGCTGCAAGCTAATTGGGCTGGATTTCCCTCAAGTAGGTCGGCTTGAGTGCTACAGTTGGCGTGTGAGAAGGGGCAAGGAGGAGCGGAGAAGAAGTGAAAATTAACGCCTTGGAGGATCGGCCAGGCGTGGGCGGCTAGCTGTGTCTGCTAGCTGCTAAAAGGTTAGCTGTGTCTGCTAACTGCTAAGAGGTTAGCTGTGTCTGCTAACTGGTACGAGACTAGCTGTGTCTGCTAGCTGATACGAAGTTAGCTGGTGTGCTAACTGCTACAAACACCACGTGGAATGGCACACGTTGGTGGACCCTCGTCGTTGGACGGGGGGAGGGAGGAGCTACCGACTCCGGAGTTCAGCGCGGTACTGGCTGGCATGGAGACACGCCTGAAGCAGGAGTTCAGCGCGGTGCTTGCCGGCGTGGAGGACCGCTTGATGTGGGAGATCAGACGGCTGTGGGAAGCGACGCCTGCCTGGGCAGAGGAGCTTATGAAGCGGCTGCAGGAAGTCGCGCAGCACGGAGAAAAGCGGACGGAGGAGCCGCAGAGACTGTGTTGGACTTGTGGAGCACAGGGTCATCTAGCGAGGTGGTGTCGCAGCGGTCCCGGGGGGCAGACCAGGTACGCGGAGCAACGGTACTGGGGGCGGCCGGGTGTCTGTTGGTCGTGCGGAGAGTTCGGGCACCTAGCCAGGGAGTGTCCGGAGGCTGTCGGAGGACAGAGGACAGCGGGAGAGGAGAGATGCGCAGGCGGCTGGCAGGTGAGACTCTGTTGGTCGTGTAAGAAGCCTGGACATTTGGCCAGGAACTGCACTGAGTCTGTGGAGGACGAAGGAGGGACACAGGCTGAAGAGAACGTTATTGGAGTCGGGGGACTGACGATTGTGTCTCCAGAGGAGAATGCGTGCAGCCGGGGGGAAGAGGACATTGTTAGGGTCGGGAGAGTGACGATGGTGTCTCCAGATGAGCGGGTGTTGCTAACGCCGGAGGAACCGGCCCAGCCTAGCTCCTCTGCACCCCCCACAATGGCTGTGCAGGAAGCCAAGGTGGAGATCGCCGTCGTTGGTGTTCCCCCTGCTGTCCTGCACACGCCGCCCCCTGGGGGAGGGGGAGGGGAGGACGAGCGCGTGCAAGAGGCGGAGGAAGTGGAGTACTGTGTAGACGTGGACCTGACGGACAACGACGTAACCATCATGGATGTCGACGTGGATGAGTGGAACTACAGGCAGGAGGAGGACGCTGACATCAGTCCGGTGCTCGCGTGGGTGGCGGCCGGACGCCGGCCCCCTGTGGAGGAGATTCGCATGTGTTCCGGGGCCACGAGGGGACTGTGGGAGATGTTTACCGACCTGCGTCTGGATGTAGATGGGATTTTGGAGAGGAAAGGGGGGGGAGGAAAAAGGGGGTTCCAGACGGTTGTACCCAGCTACCTGCGGGGATTGGTGCTACGGTGGGCACATAGGGCCCCCAGATCCAGTCCCCCCGGATCCGGTCATTTCGGAGCTGAAGAGACACTCCGCCGTGTTCGTACATTTGGCTACTGGGGAAAACACAAGGGGGACGTGCGGAGCTACTGCAGTGCGTGTGATGACTGTAGGGCACAGAGGGGGGACCGAAGAGAGTCACCCTGTGAAGGACTAACCCCACTGGGGGTTGGGAGGGACTAGAGTGCTTCAGATGGGACAGAAGCTTTGAAAGGGGGGATGGAAATGGTGGTGGTTGAAATGTGTGGAAAAAAAGAAAAAAAATGTGTAATGTTGATGTTGTTGTGCATGTTTACTGTACCACTTGGGACAAGTGTTTGTTTAGAAGGGGGGGCTGTGTAGCGATGTGGGGTTGCCAGTAAACATGGGTTTGTCTGAGTGTTGGGTTCAGTTCGCTGGGGGTGTTGTAGAGTGTGTCCCACCGCACGTGAACGCGCTGGGAATAGGAGTAACAGCACCTGAAGGGGACATGGAGTCATGTGGGGTTGCTAGCTCCCTGGGGATTGGGTGAGCGGGAGGTGGCCATTTTGTCGGCGGGGAAATGTGCGTGTTTTGGCCAGTCTGAAGATACGAGGGGACTGGACGGGTGTGTTAGCTAGGAGTGTAGCCAAGTGTGGCTAAGCGCTGGAAGCTGGGAGTGTGAGCAGTGAATAAAGCCTGAGACCAAGTATCGCCTCTTCTGCTCGTTCCTTAACTCATTCACCGCCAAAGACGTCTTTGACGTGTTATCAGAAATAGCCATCCACGCCAAAGACGTGTTTGACGTGTTTTTGTTTTTATTAGTGCAGCGCTTAGTTCAAACACTTGCCCAGCCTGTGACACAGACACAGGTCCCTAACCTCAAAGTCAAGCCGACAGCACGTTATCAAACACATACCGCAGCTGTTGTTTGAAATAAGGAAGAAGGAGGAAAGGAGGAAATACAGAGAAATGCGCTTCCTTGTAGAGAGGAGAAACGCCATTGAAACGCCGCTCGGCGCGCTGCACTGCTCGCCTTGCTGCAGAGCGAACCTGGATTGCCTAGTGTGACGAACATGATCGATCCGGTTCCAGCAGCGCCTGGTCCCAAAGCAAAGCCGGACCCGTTCCTGTGTCGTGTCGCAGCATTCGTCCCAGCCCGAACGAGAGGAGGAAAACGAGCAGAGGAGGCAAAACGCTGATGGGGAAGGAGGGGGAAGGAGGTGCGGGGGAAGGATGTGCGATCTAGCAGCAGCTGTGGACAGAACTCTCTCTCTCTCTGTGTGTGTGTGTGTGTGTGTGTGTGTGTGTGTGTGTGTGTGTGTGTGTGTGTGTGTGTGTGTCTGTGTCTGTGTGTGTCTGTCTGTCTGTCTGTCTGTCTGTCTGTCTGTCTGTCTGTGTGTCTGTCTGTCTGTCTGTTAGGGTGACCAGATCCCAGCAAACCAAATGTGGGACAAAGAGTACGTTTGTGTGGGACAATGTGGGACACGCTACCGATGATTTGAGGCAGTCTAAAATTTAGATATACTGTATTTTCTAACTTACAAAAAATATACATTTCTATTCACCCCTCTCTATGCTTTGCCCTCTGGTTGATTCACACAATCTGCAAATAAAAACATAAATTATCTGACTAAAATGTGTAGGCTACAATAAAACAGACCAGACAGGTTGCTGACATGGGATTCAAGTCAGGGCTTCATGTACAGATTAAACACATGGCAGGTGTGTGCCTTCCACACACGAAAACATTAAAGTTAGTCAGACTTTTCTAGTAGAACAATATACTACTGAACCATATAGGTATTGAAGTAGAACCATAGTAGGCTAGCTTCATCTGAACAAAACATTAACTAACATCACAATAAGAGCACAGCTTAGAATGGAATTTATAATTGCCCGTTGCAAATAGCCTGTAGCAGCTGTTGAGAAAGATTTGAGGCTGTCTTCAATTGTGCCAGTTATACAACACTTGAGAGCTTTGTGCAAAGATGCACTGTTGTATTAATATGGGTAGTAGCTATTATCATTAGTATGGTAAGTATTTGGCCATTGGTATTGTTATTATTGCTACTAGTTACTGGGAATACACATCTCTCAGGCTGCACTATCTGAAGTTAACCGTGCGCTGCACATCGCTCGAGCCACAGTGTGTGCTGCAGACAAGAGCAGCGGTGTGCATGCTCTCTCTCTCCCCTGCTCTCCCTCTGTCTCTCGGTCTATCTCTCTCCCCCGCTCTCCCTCTATTTCTCTCTCTGCCTTGGTCTGATCGCGCTCCCTCTCTCTCTCTCTCTCTCTCTCTCGCCCAAAATGCGGGACATCTTCTCAATTTGCGGGACGCGTGAAAAATCATGAAAATGCTGTGCAGTCCCGCACAAAGCGGGACATCTGGTCACCCTACTGTCTGTCTGTCTGCACACTCACTCACACTGAGCAAACTGTATTGTTGAATGTAAAAAAAGCACTTCATATATATATATATATATATATATATATATATATATATATATTTTTTTTGTCATTTGTGTCATAATGAATAATATTTACATGTCTGATGTCAATACAGTTCAAAATAAAAGAATTGAGAGCGAGTTCTGCCTGAGATTGTGTGCTGTACATAAATGCCATTTTCTGCAATTTCTTTTCTCAGAGAGACCTTTTGGGTGAAAACAGGGTGTATATAAATGGCTATAAGTAGAGTACAGAACATGCTAAAAGCTCACTTTTTTTTTCCTGGTGAACCCAGAGACGTACATCTTCATTTTGAGGTATTGCAAATCACTTTGGTGCTAATAGATAATTTACTGTGGGTCTTGAAAGATGACCAACAATTATGAAAATCTTTGGCCTGTGCTAAATATTGGCAGTCCTAAACTGGCCATGAATGAGTTAATGATCCTGGGAGCGGATTATTACAATATACACAGCATACAACAAAATTGCGAGAAACACTACAGAATTTAAGCGACCTTGGGTTCTGTGAAAGGTGCTATATAAATCCACAAGATTCTTATTATAAAAGGAATCCATTCTGGTTAGAGGAATATAGCCGACGGTAAAACATTTAAAACACAAGTAACCATACATACACGGGAGATTTTCAAGTGTTCCCCAATTTTAAACACTAAAGGGTGCATGAAAGAAAGGAAAAAGGGAAAAACACAAGAGGAACCGTGGGCACAAGTATCTCCTTTTGCCTGACCCGGCTGGATCTGCCAGTGTTTCGTCATTAAGAAGGTGTTAAGAATGCCCCAGACCCTTCTTACAAAACCTTAACGAAAGATCATCTTAGCGCTAAGAAGCTTTTGGGAAACGCAGCCTTCTTAACGGAAGATAATTTTAGGCTAAGAAGCAATCGGGAAACGCGTTGGCTTCGTTGGCTTCTTACGGGAGCCTTAAGAAGGGTCAAAGAAGCTTCTTAGCGCTAATAAGCTTTTGGGAAACGCATGCCATGATCATCTTAGGCTAAGAAGCAATTGGGAAACGTGTTTGCTTCTTAACACATTCACTGCCAACAGTTTTTTTTTTACTGTAGGTAGCTTCTGCCAAGGTTTTTTTTGAGGATTCTGGCTCATCTTTCAAGAGCCGAGGATTATTTTCTGCTAGGAATTTGTGAACACAAAATATCTCAAAAGAACTAATAGAATGTGTGCTTTCTCTGTCTAAAAGAGTTAGTTTGTAGAGTTAGTAGTTATGTAGGCATTAGCAGTTGAATACAGCATGGTTTCAGCGTCTGAGAAGAAAAGCTGAGAAAAATGCATTTTTGTGAAATTCGATAGAACAGTCACTTTAACTATTTATTTTTGGCATCAGTGAGACATCAGACATCTAAACAATAGTTCTTTGAACAGTAATTTCCTCCATAACAGCACCCTCACCCCCCTCTCCTCCAAACTCCTCCCTCCGTGGGTGTGTCTCTGGTGGCTTTGTAGGGTTTGTCACAAGCGAGTCTCTCCTGCCTGTCTGTGCTGCCTGGCTGCTGGCGGCCGCTCTTTGGGCGAGTCTGGATGGGGCTCGTTTTTCGGTTGTGAGCTCAGCTGGAATGAAGCTGCGTGCGATTCTGGGCTTTCTGCCGGTGTTTCAAAGTGTGTTGCACCCATAATCTATGATGCAAATTTGCAATCCCCCAGCGCCAGCTCCCAGCGCGAAAGCGAAAGCGAAAGCGTTTTCGCCAATCCATTTTCATGAGAATGGCTTCCTCACGCTGCTGTTTTTGCTTGGCTTCGTCTAGTCTGGAGAGCACTGTCGCCACTTAGTGGGTCGGTAAAATAGATTATACACATTCAATACCTCCCATATTTTTATAGGAGATGTAAAAAGGTTTGATGCACGTCCCACCGTCAAAAAAAAAATAAAAAATTTGGACGAGATATCTCGTCCACGGCAGTCAACCGTTGGTTTCTGCTTGACGAGATATCTCGTCCACGGCAGTGAACGTGTTAAGGGGGCCTTAAGAAGGGTTAAAGAAGCTTCGTAGCGCTAAGAAGCTTTTGGGAAACCCAGCCAATGTTGATATCTCTTTTTATCCACCTTATTTGTGCCCTACTGTATCTCTTTGCATAACAACCCCATTCACCTAAAAATAGTGGGATTTTTTGTCATGGAAAAGGTGAACTACAACTCCAAACTTATTGTTTTCATTTATTTTCTAGGGAAACCCCGCTGGAGTTTTCCCTTCTCCAGACAGTCACAGGAATGGGTGACAAAGCCCATATATGTAAGGACAGCGCAGACCTTCTGGCGAGACCTCATGGAGCATGTCCTGACAATGAGGGATGATCGGACAGTGCCACTGTCGTACCGAGTGGTATACACAGAGCCTCGTAAGGAGAAGAGACCACCTCGCCGAAGAATGCTTCAAAACATAGCTCCGGTCCCGAGACCAGATACAGCAAGTTTGCTGGTTCAACGGAGTAGTGGGGGCACGGTGGCTCAGTGGTAGAGCTGTCGCCTCGCAGTCAGAAGGCCCTGAGTTCGATTCTCGCCTGGGACACTGTGGGCGCTGTGGTTGTGTTCCCCCCCATATCTTCAGTGCCTACTGCCCAGGTGGGGTATCTCATCGTAAGGGCCTTTCTGTCTGTGTGGAGTTTGCATGTTCTCCCCGTGCTCCCCCCTCCGTATATAACCCCCCCCCATTAAAAACATGCAGAAGATCAGATCGTCATCGTCATCCGACCAGTGACGACAACATCCGAAGTCGGTCCCCGGGCGCTGTACGAGAAAGCGACCACTGCTCCTGGCCTGCCCCCCGGAGGAAAGGACAAAGCCAGGATGGGTTAAATGCAGAGGACAAATTTCACCGGCCACCGTCAGCATGTGTGTGTTGTGGCCCTCTGTGCATGTGTTGATTGTAATCGTGTGACAATAAAGACGGGCTTGTCCGTCTGAAATCGTGTTTTTTAATCGTGTTTTTTAGTCGATTCAGCCGTTCATACAGAGCTGCTGCTGCACCTTATTAGCTGGCAAGATTTTGGGAGCTTCAGTTACCGACCACTTGATTAGCATGGGAATCATTCACATATAGCCTTCTCTCCGTATTTTTTCATTTGTTTATTCTTCTGACCAATGTATGTTGAGCCAATCGTTACTTGAAATAAATCGTCATAAACAGAGACTTTGTGCTATTATTTTTTACATGTGGAAGTACTGACATTTTACAGTTTTCTGTACCAATAGCAGAAATGATAGTCTAGTAATAAAAAAATTGCATTGATATACTGGAGTCTGCTACCTCACAGGATCTAATTGAATTTTTTGTGCCTCTAGGATCAAACTTTTGATTGATTGAAAAGTTTATTTCTATAGCGACAGATACATAAACATAGAGCATTCACAGGAAACATTCTTTTGTTATATATCCTGACATTTATAGCCTAAGCTAGTTTGCAATGTTTGTCCCTAGATGTTATAAGGCAATAATAAAAACAGGGTACAGAATACAGACTATAGAATACAGCTGTTAGGTTACACAAAATTTAGTGATTGGATTATATGCTTAGAAATGGTAGCCAATAAAAAAATATAGATATAGAGATGATAATAGTGGCAAGGGTCTGATCGAGTACTATAGATGTTTATAATGTGTTATGGCTACATTAGTCCTTTGCAAGGTATAGTTATTGAATCACTTGTGGTCTATGTTTGGGTTCCTTCAAATGATGTCCTCTGCCTCAATGAATCCAACGTAGCTGCCCGTGGGAGAGGGGTACTTGCTTCTGACTGCAGTGACAATGCAGCTAGGCAAGACTCTCCTATTTCCAGGTCCAAGGCGTTCTCCTCTCAGACCCCATTCGAGCACAACACGATAGGCTACAAGTCTGCACTGCCTGTAGGACAGAAAATGGCCAAGTTGATTAGAAAAATAAATATACTTTACTATTTACTCATCAATCAGATAAATTACAGGCTAAATCAATTGCAAATGTGCGCTATTTGTAGGCTACTTACCCTATGGAAAGTTGCCCATTTGGTCCTGCCGGTTTGGGCCGGGTCCTCCAGTTTATTTTAGGCACACGAAAGAAAGTCTCTACCACTGCCCTGTTTATGAGAGAGGGGAAATCCTCAGACGTGGTGAGACAGCATTGTGTGGGGTCTGATGTATCGTCATCTCCGGAAATATCCACACCTCCAACATCTGGCCTCACGTCCCAGGTCAACAGAGGCATTCCTCCTCGGTGGGCGTAGGGTTACAGCGTCCACAGGAACACCACCAATCAGATGAGATCAGATCAGATAAACTTTATTGTCCCGGAGGGGAAATTTGTCTTGGGCTACAAAGTACATTACAGCGTCGATCTGCAAAACATATACCAACAAGAGAAAGAAAACAACAACAACATGACAGCAGACAACAGTAGCATTTTAACAGGACATTGCACAGAACCCGGGTTGAACAGGCAGTGCCTGTTTAGGCAAGAAAAAAATTGCACCCCCCATATTGCACTGACCCTTATTGCACTATCATGTGAAATAAGATAATAAAATAAAATAAAATAATAAGATAAATAAAAGCATATAACCATAAAAAACATAAAATCCTAGAAGCATAAAACCATGGTGAGATGAAAACAAGGAGAAACCACAAGAAGGACTAAAAAGAAAAGAAACAAGCACGCTTACCTACTGCCACCTCCCATCAGTGCAGGTGTTACACCCGTGAGGAAGGGGCTCGCTGTCTATTCAGCAGTGCAATAGAAGTAGGAAGGAAGGATAGACTATATCTATTGCTTTTGCAGCGGCTGGCTCTGAACCGTCTGCCCGAGGGTAGCATCTCGTACTCCGAGTAGAGGATGTGGTTTGGATCAGTCAGAACTCTATTTGCCAGGTTAATAACTTTGTTTTCGAAGATGGACTGAAGTGTCGGATAATCCTTTCTGCCGATCACCTTCATGGCAGTTTTTACCATCACCATTTATTCTGGGCCGTGCAGCGGCTTGTTCGTCGTGCTGTTCCTCTCTCTCTCTCCTTGTTCGCTCTTCAATTTTGGCCAACTCTTCAAGCGTATACTCGGGCTCAAATCGATAAGGGCGGCCATCGTATTCAAAGTCATCGACCCTATTCTCCCACAGGCCTTCGGCGCTAAAACGGGCCTTAAATGCAAAAAAACGTGCCTTGCGCCTGCCTCGGGAAGATATCAACAGGGCTTTAGGCTGGCAAATGCGCTTTAGGCGGAATGGGCGTGGCGCACTCCCTGAATGTGCGAGAATGGGCGTTTCGGCCTTAAATATTGGCCTAATGATATCTTCCGACCTGGCGTTAATTTATTGCTTTGCGCTTTTGAAAAGCAGGCCTATTCAGTGCGCTGGTTGCGCGGAGCGCTCCTCTGGCTCTCCTCTGTCACCCTTCTCTGTGTCACTCCCTCTCTCTTGCTCATATCAGTCTGACAGGCACAATACGACTCTCTCTCTCTGACTCCCTCGCTCAGACAGACACAACACACGTCCCATAGGAAAAATAAGTTGTAAGTTCACTGCCTGGCATGTCCCAGCATGCATTGGGCTACTCCATTTCGCTACTAAATAGCAACCAAATGAGCCGAAATAGATATAAAGGTAGATCTAAATAATGTGTAATGGTAACACAACCTGCAATTGTAGAACATTTCAATATTGGACCAAATAAAACCTTGAAATGGAAACACCACCATATGTGAAACATATATGTCATATTGGGGCTATATATATATCCCTTGTAGATTTAACGTGATTTAGATGAGTGACAGTGTAACGCGGTTCTACTGTCATGTCCTACTGTGATGTCGCTCCAATAAATTGGCTCTACTTCACATTTTAGTTTTACAATAAAAACACATTTCTGCAATGACTTTACATAATGTAGGCTATATTTATGTGCATCATCCTACCTGCAGCAGGGGAGAGAAAACGATATCTTTCTGGACAAACTTTCACCAATCTAATTAATCTCATCATATAGGGATAGGCTATATTTTTCTAGCTGATGCCTTTAGAACATTCTTTTCACTTTGATATTGCTATAGTGTAGCGTATTTACATGCTTGCAGTATTTAAACTGCAGTTAGATTGGTTTGAGAAGCATAATAATATGGAATAATAGCCTATATATGGAGACAGACAGACGGGTTGAAGCATAATTTTACGCTTAAAAGGCGTGGTTATAATGGTTGAGGCCGCGTGTAGCGCCGGCACCAAGATATCGAGTGCGCTGGTCCACACCCACTAATCTGGGCTGCGCCAGGCCATAAACGCAGTTTCTACGCCGATGCAACGATAGAGCCCATCATCCGTATCCTCGAAATCAGAAAAATATTCTGCCATTTTTCACTAAATCTTCAAGGCACGTAATAGCTCTTCGTTGTTGTTGATGTGAACAAGACAATAGTCGCGGGGAGAATGTCTCCTGTTCTGTGCGCAGGTAAGTTTAGCAGCCGGGGTGTAAACTCTCACGGGACTTGAACGGGCAGAACGGGATTTGGATTCACAGACCCTGGATGAGGAGACCCGAAGAGCCCTGAGGGGGACATACAGTCTCAGGTGTATTTATGGATCTTATAATGTGGATATGGACTGCGGCGAGACAGAAAATGTGTGATTTACAGAGTGCATGCAGCATGCCCCGTAGGCTCCCGTTCTAGCCTGTTTGAGGAGTGTACTCGGTGCGACAGATCTTCTGTGGGGATCCGAATGAAACAAAAGGTATTTGGGGGAGGAAAACATCATATTTTAAGCTGGAAATGAGGACCGTGGTGTAAAAAACCGAAATTCTCCTTTAAGGCCATGACAGCTGTGCGCGTGCTGTTTGTTTACAGTAGGCTATGTTAATTAAACAGCTGTGCAGGTTGGGCAGCTTATGAATTTATATGTGATTTGTGACAGCCCTTGGCCCTTTAGGCCAATTGGCCTGTTTGTTTAGTTGCTGAGCTGGGAGGAGAGACTCATCACCACCTACCTACAGTAATCAGCTAACCTCCAACACCTGTGTGGGTGTGGCTGCTCACTCCTGTAAAGGGAGGCCTGAGCAGTCAGTCTCTCTCTCCTCCTTGCCCTGTTCAGTTGATTTGTTTCGGTTGGGTTTGACATTTGATTTGTGCATTTACAGTTATCCACACATTACAGACACTACTGATTTACTGATTGACCTTTTTATTTAGTTTATTTAAAATAAATTTGATTATTTTGTATAAAAGTCATGTGTGGTCTCCACTTTTGTCTACGCCTTGAGCCAGGTCGTGACAGATTAGACTTATACGGTTTTAATGCACATCTGCTGGCCAATCAGAAACGGGTATTCACCCAGACCATAGTATAACATAAATTATAAAACGGTTCTCTCAAATCGAGAAATCTGATTGACTCACAGCTGTGGTGTAATGAGCATAAACCACAGTCAATATACTGTATTAAGACATTTAAATAATGATAATAATAATAATAATAATAATAATAATAATACTTTTCATATTGCCATACTTGGTAACCTTGGAGCCTCGCCACTTTGGAGAAAATAAAGCTAGCTTGCGTCCAAGCCTCGCAAACAGGAACACCGCAATACAATACCCAGAGTGCCTTGCGCTCGTGTTGACTGGTGTCTCCTGTTAGTGACATAATTATACGACAACTACTAGGCACCGAAATGGAAACATGTAAGGTTAACTTTGACCTCTGGAGTGGCTTATCTATGGACGAGTGGATTGAGCAGTGCCTACATTATCTCCAGAAAAGCCTGTAACGACGCATTATGTAATAACTGCACATTATGTAATAAAATGCCAAAATGTAATAACATCTCACTTTCAATATGTAATAACGGCGCATTATGTAATAAAATGCGCAATATGTAATAAATCGCCTAAACGCAATATGTAATAGCGTTTGACGCATTTTGTAATAAATGTATTACATATTGCGCAGATTATTACATATTGCGGCGGTTGCATTTTTTCTGGGTGGAAATGTAATAAGTGGCCGCATTATGTAACAAAATTAGAAAATGCACTGACTTTGTCATGGGGGGGGGAAGTAGGCTAATAAACATATGTGTCAAAACCAGTCAAGCAACTATATATCTATAGTTGTTATTTTATGCTACTTTATTTGATGTTATGGTAATTATTTTACTTATTGACTGTTCTACGTTAAGGAGATACTGTGTGATACGGTGTTATGTTATGCTATTGTGTTATGTGGATATTTCATATCCACATTCAGCTTGTGGCTGAAGAAGGCAGCTTGCTGCCGAAACGTTGGTTTCCTATTCTCTGTGTCCTCAATAAATTATTGGCACTTTGACTATAGTGTGTGCGGCTACATCTCTGTCTCTCATGAGACTAAAAAACCTCAAAAAAGTTTAATGTAACATGGAGTATTGTGCCAATAAAATGTTTAGATAGGATGAGACGGGGTGGAGCACCAGGGACATTTAGAAAGGAGAATCCGAAGTAGGGACGGTCGTCGCAGGGACGGATGGGAGGGCTCGGCTGCCAAGGTACAGCCACAAGCAAATGTAGTCAAAAGGTTGATAAAGACTACAGCACTAACTTTGGCTCCAGTGTCTCATTATAATAAAAACCTCAGACAAAATCTGCATCTGGACCTCTTTTTTCTCAAGCAAAGCGCGCTAGAACTAACTGCCGTTAGGGCAAACCCAGCATGGCAGCTCACCCCACTAACCCCAAATTGCTTTCCCCTCTAGATCCCTAATCCTGCGCGGTATTACGATGGGTGGAGGAAAAAAGAGTTGGAGCGAGAGAAGGAGGGCGGACGCCAGAGGAAAGAGGAAGGCCGTGGAGAGAGAGCAGGCGAGACACAGGAAAATAGAAACGATCTTCATGAATGCGGCCCTCAGACAGGGATGTCGGTACTTTGTCAAAACTGCATGTGTGACATGTGTGGGGATGGCATCAGGCGGCCAGTCCCCTTGTGGATCATGGTGAAGAAGACGGCCATCCTGGTAACATGGCTGCCAGAGTGTGAGAGCTGGGACCAGCTCAAGGAGAGACAGCGGGAGGCAGCCGGGGAGCTGGCCATCAGCTGCCTAATGAACGAGGGGCTGGCAGAGGGGTGGACGGTGGAGGCCAACAGACCGATGTTGACCTCGAGAGGACTTATGAGAATTGACCTCATCCTCATCAGGGAATCGAAAATGCTGCTAGTCAGCATTGGTACCAGGCCGCCTAGGAGCGAGAGACAGATGAGGAATATGAGCAGAGCGTTGCAGGAATGCCTCATTGAACCAGCAGGGATCCTGCAAAGGAGCTTCCCCCATATACAAACTATAAGAACCTTTGGGGTTGTCCTGGACACCCTGGGATCGGTGGTGCTCCCAGTCACCATGGACCTCCTGGTCTACATAGGGGTGACTGATGAGAGATGGGATGATGCGGTCCGGAGACTCCTCTGGCTTAGGCCGCCAACATTAGGGAGTATCTAAGGGATTGCCATCCTAATGAGAGTTTGTTAGAGGTTGTTAGAGGAAGGGTGCAAGTTAACCCACAAATTGTTCTCGCTGTTGTGAAACCACGCCAATAAAACTGTTTACCCAAAGCACGTAGATGAAATGTGAAGTCTTTCCTGGCAATAAAAAGAACTAGTTCACAACTTGTATGTCTCTCCACTAGGAACGGCCGGATATAAGGGGCTGTACACTCACAAAGAACATGAAAACACATAAAGAATCAACGGTCTAGGGGACAATAATAGGCTACTGACGTGAGGGGTGCAGTTGCTGAGGGGCAACCACAAGTGCGCGATGGTCAGTGCTACAGAGTGTTGTTCGGGTTTGCCTGGGTAGTGAAAAGGGGCGGAAGACGAGCCCTGCCGAGTCTGCCATACAGAAGAGACGGCTAAGTGGGCACGGCAGAAGAGGCGGGTCTGGTCGCTGAACCAAACCACTATGAGGGCAAAACTCGATGCCTCGTCCATACCAGTTGACCTCCCGGGGACACTGAATGGACCGGGATACTCTGGAGTATGGCCTTGTCCGCTCACTCATGCTCAGCCTTAAAAATGGAAAAGAACAGGGACAAAATAGCTAGCTCCAGTGATGCCATGCCCGGTGAGGGAAAAAGGAGTGGGGTTAGGGAGGGCGAGCCACCGAGGGGGTCTGTCTGCAATTCCAGTTTGGAGATGGACTTCTCCTATGGGTGGTATAGTAATAATAGCCTTTTTAGACATTAGCCTTACAGAATCTTCGATTATCCAGGGGGATAGGACGGAAATGGCAGTACGGCCACTTAAACTTCTAACGCTTTCCTTCTTAATATCTGAACCTAGGTGGACCAAAGGTGATTTAACTAGAGATTTCCTCAATATGCTAGTGCCAAATGGTCTTATTAACCTATTCTGTGTGTTACAGGTCGGAAGGAGCTAATCGTTTAACGAGATACTAGAAAGGAACCTAAACCTCAACCCACTCCAGAACAACATGGCGTCAGCAGGGAGGGCCTGCTTCTCAGAGCCAAGATCTTCAGGCAGTAGGGTTTTCACCTCACCCCTACCCAACCCTGGCAACTCTCAAATATGCGGCAACAATCCCTCTCTACACCTAGAGTAAATCGAGGCAGGAGCAGGATATGCCGTCCTGGAGGAAGCCCACGAGATACCGGCGGACCACAGCCGCCGGGGCAATCACCGACTCCAGGACAGGGAAAAAGGTTCTGGAGTCTCAAGAGAAGGCTCTTTGTTCCCCAAATTAAATTAAAACCAATCTTCTTAATGGGTTACAAAAGAGAAGTCCTCCCAAAAGCGGGATGCAGGAGGAAGCTCAGGGGACTTGACCAATTGGTCAAAGTGGTCATCAGACTTCCCTTTGAGAAGCACCCATGTATATTATGTAAGACTTTTTTGGGTACAGCGCAGAAGGCCTCAGTGCATTTTAAAACCAAACACAGGGCCAAAACGGTGACTTTTGCATGCAGACACTGCTCAAAACTAAACCCAAGTCTCAGGTCAATTGCATGTCATGCTGCAAAATGCATGGCACCCAAATGGAAGATTAAGGAGGATGGGGCGTTTGTCTGCGATACTTGCCATAGGGGCTTCACTACTAAAGCTGGTCTTACTTTGCACACTAGGAAGAGTCACCCCTTGTTGGCAGGGGCGCGGACACCAGTGGGGCATAGGAGCCCGGGTGCTAACACCGCTAGCCCACCAGAAGAAGGGGTATCAGAGACCCTACCCAATTCTAGGGTTTGCCCGACCTGTAGCAGAGAGTTTAGGTCTAGTAGGGGACTATCCCTACACTACCGTAAAATCCACCCAGCACTGACACTTCCAAAAATAGTAAAGAAGGGGATGCCCACTAAAGCTACAAGGGGCCAATGGACAGATGCGGAAACAGACACCCTCAATACCATCTTCGACACCATGGGGGGGATTCCGAGACTATTCAAACTGGCAAAAGAAAGCCTGCCAAACCGCACTATCGACCAGATAAAGTTCAAGATCAAGAAACTGGGGAAGGCAAGAAGAGGGGTTGAACCTACACAACTGCAAGGTGGGAATTGGGGACAATGCCTAGCCGAATTAGGGAAGCCCCTGACCGTCCAACCTCCACCAAACAAGATCAGGGGTCTGCTCAAGAGGGAACTTAGGAAGATAGAGGGCCAACCAGCCCTCCCACTCTCACTGAAAAGCACAGTTAAAGAATTAGGGTATTTGAAAAGCGAAACCAAGACGTCCCGTCATAGAAGAGGGGGGGCCCAGGCCCCCGGGCGAGACAAGGGAACCGTATCCAAGACCGGGAGAGCAATAAAACTAACTCCCAGAACTACTGAGTCATTTTATTTCAATAAAGAGAAATACAACACTAATTGAGTAGTCTGACTCAAACCTCGCCAAGCCTGTATATGCATTGTGCTGCTAGTACGAATTAATCCATGCTCGCTACCCTGCTAACCCTGTATGAATGATTGCTTGCTTACCCCCACAGATTAAAAGATGCCGCCAGTGAGGAGGAGAGGAGATAGGAGGCTTATGAACCTGGGCGCAGCGAGAGTGAGGCGCTCCGCTGGCGTGGTGACGGGAGTTAAGATCCCCGATAGGATCCCTGAGAGGCTGAGGGGAATGGTCAGCGGAGCCTTAGGAGTGATCATGGGGTTCGCCGACCAGGAGATGAGGCTCACAAGGGACGGAGGACTGCAATCAGTCGTCCCTGAGGACAAAGTGCCCTGATGGTAAAGATCAACCCTGTTGATAGTACGCAAAACTGAGATGTCAACAGAGCCATGAACCTGGCGGCCAGGAGGATGAGGGCAATGGTGGAGCGGCTAAGAAAAGAGGGACTCATCAGTGAGGGGCAAACCCCTGTCCCCATGCCCATGGTGCTCCCAGAGGGGAATTATTACTGCTGGGGCCTCGACAAACTTAACGAGTACCTGGAGCTCGACTCGGATGATTTTAAGGACCTGGATGACAGCCTGAGGGCTGCCTAATAACACCCTCAACGGGTTGCCCAGTAAATGGGAAGACATTCACAGGGTCTAGTTAGGGACTAGTTCATGGGACACTGCAGTTTAAGAGCGCTAGGCGCTTGATGCTTATTTTTAGATGCCTGCTTGCTTGCTTGCTGTTCGTTTGTTCTTTGATGTTTACTTGTTATAACATGCCTGTTTATGTGTGTAATTAAAACTTGTTCTTGCTGTAAACTTGAGTGTACTCATTGTCTGTTTTAAAGGGCAATCTCCATGTATCATCTGTGTGTGGGAATGGGGCTTGAATGTTGGAGGTGTTTTGGAACCAACCAGGGTTTTTGGGGCCAAGTGTCTGAAGAGTGGGCCTAAACCCTCACGAGTGTGGGGCTTGGGGGACGTCAAGAGGGGGTAAGGGAGGGGAGTGAGCACCAGAGAAGACGGCCAGGACCAGAAGAAAAGAAGAGGAGGCAGCCACCAGAGGACAACGGAGTACGACTACCGGCAGGAGCCATGGCGGAGATGAGGATGTTTGAGGTTCCAGAATGAAACCCTGGTCGCCGAGGGGCGACCTGGGGTGAGTACACTCAATCGAAGAGAGCGAAACCCTATAGGTCACCGAGGGGCGACCTGGGGTAAGTACATACAATCAAAGGGAAGCCTTATAGGTCAACGGGGGTCGACCTGGGGCACGTGCCAAGCCCGCAGTTGGGTGATCTGTCCATCACGGGCAAGGAAGAGAATCCCACGCACTGCAGATGAACAGCGTGGGACTCAAGAAACCCCAAAGAGGGCAAAAGGAGAGCACACTCCTGAAGGCATCCGCTGAACCACTGAAGGAAACTTCAGGCAATACACACGATGCCGACTCCGAAAGGAGACTCAGGCCAAACCCTCATACCTCACCACAGTGAGAAATTGACCAAGGCTCTCTCCGATATTGCCCAGAGTCAATGAATGTAAGGCCAGGTGCCTGACAGCCACCTTGTGTGACCTGTCCACTGACAAAGACATGTCGAGATGATGAAATACCCACTTGAGGAACCACTGCCCAACTACCAAAGAGTGAACGCCCAATCAGATGCAGTCTCAGAATGCCAAGAAGTCCGAGACCGGAATGTAAGAGTGAAAAGTGATGGGGTGAAGTACCAGCGGAAACCCCCGCTGCCCTAACCTCATAAATCAAGAAAAGAGGACGAAGACTGGGGGGCAACCCCACAACACACACAAGCATAACTGGAGTCTAAACTGACCGAATGGCAAGCACGACCCACCCTCAAAGGGCCCTCATCGGCTGGCCTCGCCAGTGTTCGGATGAACGGTTCCTTTGGCCTGTGGTGGACTTGGACCTCATCGCCGAGGCAATGGCGAACTGGGACTCGCCAATGATTGACCTTATTTACTATGTAGCGGTCCCGGTTCCCAAGGAGGACAAAACTTTAACGGCCTGGTGCCTGTACGCGTTCATGCGACTAATAGGAGTAGAGGAGGAGGAAATAGAGGAGGAGATGAATGAGGTGTGGACAATGGGTGATGTTCATGGCATCTGCGTACTATAAAGAAGAGATGAGGATAGAAACGGGGAGCCCTAGAGGGTGGGGACGAGGGGGGGAGAACGGGGGCTCTACGGCCGGTCAGACTGAGTACAGTGTATAGGCGAAATGCAGAGGAAGCAATCCTACTAGTGCATGCATTAAACCCCGCTTGTATTACTTACCTATGTTGCAGGTACTGCAGTGATGGCCAATAACAGGAGAGCCGTCATACTGGGGAGGTGGCACTTCCAACATGAAACGCAGATCAGAGATCTGAGAAGGGAGCTGAGGACAGGAGGGAGAGATGCTACCTACAAGCAGTTGGCTATAGGATGTTTTGTGGGAGAGGGAATCATCGAACAATGGGATTACTTCGAGACAAACAAAACAATGTTCGTGGAGGGTGGCCCGGTCAAGGTAGACCTAATCATGGCAAAGGACCGGAGGGCCATCATGGTGGGCACCGAACCCACCACGTGGTGAGGGCAACGAGGCAGCCATGAGGGCTAGAGCCCGGCTGGAGGAACCAGCCAGACACTTGAGGGTCAACAACCCATGGATTGAAGGGGTCACGACCTTCGGCGCTGCCCTGGCTGAAATCGGCACAGTGGTACTCCCAAGCGCGGCCAATGTATTGGAGGCAATAGGGGTAGAGGACGATAGATGGGTGGAGGCCTCCAACATCCTTAAATGGCTCAGACCCATGCGTCTGAGGGCCATCCGAGCTCTCAGGCTGACTGCCGTGTGAGAAGCCTCAGCAAAGACTGATCAATGTTAGCCAAACAATCTTAGTTTGCCAAAGTTTGTCTGTTCATGACCCTTTCAAATAAAGTTCCAGTGTACAAACCTGTCTGCTAGTGTCACCTTACTTATGCAGGCCGCCTTAGGAGGCATACGACAGGTCAGTCGAAAGGGTAGGGCGAGTGTAGAAATATGCAGAGTCTGGGAACGGAACGCGCAAAAGTAAACATTGAATAAGCACCACAGCGATAAAGGAAACCGAGGTTATCAACTAAATATAGAGCAGAGACACATAGTCTGAGGCCCCTTAGACTCTCACCACTCAGGGGGTCTGTTCACAGTAACATCTGTGGATGGATTTCTCCTACTAGTGGAAGATTATGAATGGGTGCGGGCCCACTCATCTAACCACTTATTAATCGCAGGAGCGGACAGGAAGCGGCCGCTATACTAATACATTACACGGTTCTCCCACAGGAGGACCTTGACAGAGCGCCGGGCAATCATTAACAGTACAATAGCCTTATTTATCGCCCGTCTTTGTGTCTTACAGGCTTCGCAGTGAGGAGGGGGTCCCAATAAGAGACTCCACAATCTGAGACCTAGCCTTCAACAGGACGAAACCAGGGATCAACAGGGGGTCCAGACTGCCATTAAGGCGGATTCAACAGAGGAGGACGCTTGAACCTAGGGAGGCACGGGTGTTAGACCCTCTCCCTAAGACGTTAACCCACAAAATGAGCAAAGAAAGGGCCTTGAGCCGCTCAGCGCCAGGGGGACGAAACATCTCCAGACTCAGCACGCCCCTGGGCATAGGGTAGGGTAGGGGTGTCAAAAATAATCGATTATAAGATGCATCGCGATGCGGACCTGCACGATTCTGCATCGATTCACAAATGTCAAAAATCGATTATTAAAAAAAATAATAATAATAATTATATAATCAAATAAAATATAATGGAAGTACATGCAGTTGTTTATTTTAATTATGGATCATAATACAATGCAATTCTAAATGCACTTTTATTTTAAAAGTAGCCACACAGTGAGAAAAAAGAAAGAATCGAATCGAATCGTAGCCCTCTGAATCGTAATCGAATCGAATCGTGAGGCTAGTGAAGATTCACAGCCCTAGCGTAGGGACAGTCAATAAGAACAGCCTGTCAAGGAACAGGTCTACACCCAGAAGAATGAGGTCTAATACAACTATAGAGGGGGCAGCCACATTCCAGGGGACAACCCCAACACTCCAGGCACAGTCACCAACAGGAAGGGCAAGGGGTATTGACCTCAAGAAGAGACTCTTCCTGCCCAGCATCATAGTCAAACCGATCTTCTTTATGAGCCATCTAAAGGCAGCGATCCCAGAAGTTAAGAGGGATCAAAAGGTCAAAGGTCTGAGCAGAGCAGTGAAGGTGGGCCTAAGACTGCCCTTCGAGAGACATGCATGCCAACTGGGTAGGACCTTTCTAAACAATGCCCATGCGGCCCGCTACCACTTTGCCATGAGGCACAGCACCAGGAACATTACCTACGCATGTGGGCACTGTCAAAATTGGGCCCAAACCTGAGGGCAATCGCCTGCCACGCAGCCAAATGTAGGACGACTAAAATATCCCCTCCCGTGGTAGGGAAAGCTAAATGCACCACATGCAACAGGAGCTTCTCCACGAAGGCAGGATTAACCAATCACCGGAGGAGGTCACACCCCACGCTGGGTAAAATCCAGGCAGATGCAGCTCAAAGCCCCAACAATGCCCTAGAGGGTCAGGAAGATCAAGAGAGGGGGGCCTCAGGGCCCTCAACGTCGCCCAAAAAGTGCAAGGTTTGTGATAGGACATTCGCCACCAGGAGAGGCAGGGACAGGCATGCCAACCTGAGGCACCCAGGGTCAGTAACACACACACCACAAAGGCAGGCATGTCCGAACAGAACGACCAGGATAAAATGGTCTCCCAGCAAGATAAAGACCTTGAACTCAATCTTAGACAAGAGGGAGAATACCCCCGGGCTCTACAGTGAGGCAAGAGAAAAGCTACCCATGTTCACCAAAGAACAGATCAGATACAAAATCCAGAAACTAAGGAAGGCTAAGAGTGAAGCCAGAACCAACCCAATAAGCGAGGCCTCCTGGCAAGAAAGGATTGACAACCTAGGGAAGGAAGAGACCAGGCCCCCTCCCCCTAATCTAGCTAGATCCGCGTTCATAGAAAGCATGGCAAGGGCCACGGAGAGCCCTCCCATACCCCTTAGCAAGTTATCCGCGTTAATCCCTTAACGAGATTGGGAGATATTTAAGGAAAATATTCAGGAAAATCAGCCCCAAAAAGAGCCCTCCGAAGGGGGCATCAAGGCCCCCACGCAAAAACAGAGAGACAAACCGCAGTAAAAAGCTCCAGAGTATGTACGCAAAAGACAGAGGCGGATTGGCCGATCTGATCTTTTCGGGAGTTGAAAAATTAAAATGCTCCCTCGATCCCTCTGTGGTAGAGAAGGCTTATAGGGATAAATGGGAAGCCACTGACAGGTTCAAGAGTCTAGGGCAGTTTGGGCCATTCGCAGGGTGTGATAACTCCTTCCTGGAACAGCCCAGGAGGAAGTTAGGGCCACCATTAGGAAACTAAAAAGCGGTACGGCGCCGGGGCCGGAGGGAGTCACCAAAGAACAGATAGGGTTAGATAGGGATGGGTACCGTTCACATTTGAACCGATACCGGTACGATACCGGTTCCTGGAATTTAGTACGGTACCCAAAACGGTACCATTTTCGGTACTTTACACGCTCTAATATTTTTTTTTTACAGTAACGCTTTATATTAAGGTACTATTAATAAGCGTTAATTAATAGGTAATAAGGCTCTTATAAGGTGCTTATTAACACTATTTACATGTTAAGACTATATAAGTGTTAATAATCACATTATAAACACATTTATAGGTAGCTTATAAGACATTTATAAGCACTTTATAACCACCTTTACTAGCTGGTTATGTTGCTTTATTAAGCTTAATAAATAATTTGTTATTACCTTATTAGCAGTTAACTATGCACTTATTAACTGTTAACTATGCTTTTTGCAGGTACCGGATCTAAAGCGATAACAGTGCCTTATTAAGGTTAATAAATCAATGTATTATGCACTTATTAACAGTTAACTATGCATTTTGCAGGTACCGAATCTAAAGCGATAACAGTGCCTTATTAAGGTTAATAAATCAATTTATTATGCACTTGTTAACAGTTAACTATGGTTTTCACAGCTCACCTAGTGGGAAGGAGCAATATGTGGTCGAACTTACTCGAATGTGAGTAAAAATGACAATGCTTTAGTAGGGAACGACAAAAACACACTTTAAGACGGCTCTTTAAAACTTGTTTTACCTTCCAAGTACTGTAAAAGTGTACAAAAAAACTGAGGTAGGTTTCTTTTTATATCAAACTAAAACAAAACATTGTCTTTCGATATGTAGACTTTACAATCTAGCATTTTACAACAGTGCAATTGTATCAAAATGGCTGTAAAACCTCTCAAAATAGCGCAAAATTGTACCAAAAACTGAGGTAGCTAAAAGAAAATGCAATACAATACAAAATGAAGTCTTGTATTGTAGATGCTAGATTGTAAATGCAGCATGTCTTTCAACATGCTGCATTTACAATCTAGCATCATAACAAAAAGTGAGGTAAGTTAAAACAAAATACAAATTATACAAATATAAAATGAAATAGTGCTTTCAACATGTAGCATGTACAATCTATCATTTACATTTACAACATTATTATTCTGTCTGATACAGCATGTGCAATTATCAATTACCTTTTTCGCTCCCCCCCCCCTCCTTGCCACCCCGTCCCACCACCCACATCTACCTTGCCACTCCACCTACCCACCCCTCGAATCCCGACTCTATCACCTTTTCATCCCTAGCTACACCCCACCCATATCCCCCTAGCCCAGGGGCATGTCCAAAGTCCGGGGCCAGTTGCAGCCTGCGGACCGATTTTAAGTGACCCTCACCTTGTCTCTCAAAATATACTATATGTGGCCCTCCACACAGTATTGGTTAATAAAGCAAGTTCCCTTTGTGAGTGTTTTTTTTCCATTCATATAACGATGGCAGCTCTATCATACAGTTTGTAGACAAGCAACAAGTAGGAACAACACAGGCTGAACTAAATGTTTTCAGATGATAAACCAAAAAAAGGCCTGGAGTACAATTGTATGTGATTTTTATTATTATAACCCTTATGATTCGAGAAGCAGCTGGCCCCTTCTTCACATTTTCTAATCTGGCCCCCATTCAAAAAAGTTTGGACACCCCTGCCCTAGCCCCTCCACCTACTCACCCCTCAAATCCTGACTCTACCACCTTCCTATCCGTGGCTACACCCCCCAACACCACCAATATCCCCCTAGCCACTCCACCTACCCACCACTCGAATCCTGACTATCACCTTCCTATCCCTATGCCCCCCCACCACCACCCATAACCCTCAACCCCCGAGCCACTAATCCTACCCACCCCTTGAATCCTGAGTCTCTACCACCTTCCTATCCCCATGATTCACAGTCATGTGATTGTAGCCGAGTGCAGGTAGGGCACGATAAGCACGCCATTCATCACTAATGATGGATGCTCCTATCCTGACGGTTCCATGTCGCTGTTGCGACCTCTCGCTGTTCCAACTTCCCCTCTCCCAGCCCCCATGCCTAAACCTAACCTCCCCCAGACCCTAACCCAAAACCTAACCTCTCCCACCCCCATGCCTAAACCTAACCTCCCCCAGACCCTAACCCAAAACCTAACCTCTCCCACCCCCCACGCCTAAACCTAAGGTCGGCATTACGAGTGGTCGGCATAGCGGGTGGACACCATCCTGACATGCTGTGCAATCAGTGGGACAAGATTTTGTCGACCTCTTCTTTCCACTGGCTTGGCTCTCTTGCTCCTCTGCCGCTGCACACCAAGCATGCCGAACACCCATTTCCTTCTTGTCCAGGTGCCACCCATTCTTCCTCTCCCATACTGTTGTAATGCAAACCAATTAAGAAAAAAAAGAAACAGCTCATGTAGTGTACTTCCAGTTAACATAACACTTTGAGTGCCACGGCCCTTGGGCAAAAGGTTGCTTGCTGTGCCACATAGGCCGCAATGCATTTTAAAACAGTCATATAATTTTTTTAATAATTACTATGTAAACACTGAACACGCACAAATAACGATGAGACTCTCTTCTATCACCTGCAAAAAAAAGTTTATTGATCCCATTTTCCGTTCTTTAGTTATGAGCCGGAGAAGATAGCTTGATTGAAGCAAAAACATCCCTTTTTTTCTATGAGCTGAGATAATGAGCCTTTTGTGAAATTAAACATTTCAAGCACATCACTGACTCTGAAGCTAATTTTCTGATGTCTGGGTCTGTCTGGGTGAAGTGTATGCTGCTCTGCTGCTCTGCGTGCTCCCCCCCCCCCCCCCCCCCTCAACTGCACACGCCTCCTGGGTGTGTCTTATGTGTCTGGTGGCTCTCAGTCTCTGCTGAGTTTGCTGCGCACACACAGTGAATGGTGCGCGACATTCAGCTTTTTGGTTCCGCGTGTGTTTGTCACGGGCTCGCATGCTTCCAGTTCGGAATAATAAGGCTGATTATGTGAATGTGCTGTTGCAGCGTACATGGAGGTGCTCAGTTGTGACAGCGGATGCTGCTGCTGGGGGCACAGCTGGCGTTGTGCTCGTTTATGGAGGCACGTCGATGCATACGGACGGATGCGATGCGATTTCCTCATTTTCCCCAGTGACTATTTCTGTGTGTTTGGCTCCTTTTTCTCTGATCAGGAGAGTGCTGTCGCCACCTAATGGGTTTGTAAAATAGGTTATCGACCTCCAATAGCTACAATATTGTTAGAGGCGACGTAAGAAGCTTAGATCGACACCCCCCCGTCAAAAAAACAATTTGGAGTTATGACGCCATTTGGCGTCGCTGGCACTGTACGGTAAATTTCTAATGACGCCATATGGCGTCGCTGGCACTGAACGTGTTAACATACACTCCAGGCAAACATGCTTTTGAACTAATTTAAATTTAAGATGCAGGATCCTTTCAAAGTATTCTCACTTTTTGTCTAATGGTATTGTCACTGTGTTAACCTGCTAATTAACTAAAGCAAATAACTATAATTCTTCAAATCTCAATGATAGCAGTAGTGCATTATTCAATTACTAGAAATTATGAATGCAGTATTACATTGGAAATTGCTTCCACAATAACAATCATCATCATTCTACCATTCATACAGTACATGTGACAAGAACATATTTTACAAAAACTATCCTAACCTAAGACTATAAAAACACTCAATATGAGAATACTTCAAGTAGGCTACCTACAGACACAAAAGTATCTGAAAGTAGGCTGTTGCAATAGACTAAACTAAACCAAATTTAGAAAAAAGAAAGAAAGGGAGGAGATCTGGTACAAGTAAACAACAGCATGTAAGGCTTAGATTCTTGCTTTTCGAGCCCACTAATTGAGTTGGTGTTATAACTGTCTGACTCACTTTGCACCACAAACGATTCACACCTAGCCCTTCATTATACACACCTTTCTCTTATTGCGGAAAAGACTCTCATCAATCACGACAAATTCCCGTCATCCACCAATGAGTCTCATTCGCTCGACAGCCCTTCTACAGACCTTCCGCAGTTTTTTGTTCATCTTGGTGAGGGTTGCGGTACTTGCAGCTATATTGTCTTCCATCATATCCAGCTGTCTGAGACGTAGGCCCTGTGAAAATCTATAGAACACATAACACATTCTGAGTTTAATTACATTTATTTTTCAAAACACTTTTCCACAGGAATTTGAGAGTTTTTAGCATTCTGAAATATATTAGCCTACCGATAAATGAACTGCATCCACTGAAAGAGAGAAAGTCTGGACCTTTGAAAAAGAGACTTGTTCCTAATTGACTTCACACTCGAGGTCCCGCGATGCACTGCTCGCTGGCATATCCTTAACTCATTGAGTGCCATGGACGTCTTTCGACGTCCAATTAAATAGTGACGTAGAGTGCCAAGGACGTCGATCGACGTCCAATGCGTTTTTTGACGGTGGGACGTCGATCAAAGCCTTCTGCATCTCCTGTACAAATATTGTAGCTATTGGAGGTCTATAACCTATTTTACAGAACCCTTAGGTGGCGACAGTGCTCTCCAGATTAGAGAAATGTCCGAAATATAGCCTGAAAAAGCCCCCTGATCAAAGAGAAAGCGCTCATGCTGCAGCCCAGAGCCATGTAGATTGCTCTGGCTGCAACTGACGGTGCCTGGCAACAGCAGTCAATCCACGCACACAACTGAGCTCCTCTGCCTCTGTCTGTCTGTCTGCATAGTTTCTTCACACGATTAGCCGCCAGAAAGGCAGCACCCGACGCCGAAGTGCCAACCCTTTCCCTGCAGTCCGGCAGCGCGACAAGGAAATGCTTCTTGTCGCGCTGCCTGGGAGGCGGCGCACAAAAAGCACTCCGAAAATAGACGCTGGGTGCGTGAGGCTGTGTGTTACTAGTGTGGGAAGGAGTTTGTAGCTGAGGGGGGGAGAGGGGGGTGGGGCACCCAGGGCAGCACACAACTACACCACGTCACTACATCAGAAAATATTAGCTAGAGTCAGTTTCTAGATAGAAATGCCTGTATTTGCTGTTTTTGACCTATCTTCTCCGGCTGATAACTAAAGAACGGAAAATGGTATCAATAAACTTTTTTTTGCTGATGATACAATAGAGTCTCCTTGTTCTTTTTGCGTGTTCGGTGTTTACATAGTAATATCACACAATATTCTGTGGGCCTCGAGAAATCACTGAAAACGCTCTGAAACTCTGGCACTGGGAGCGTCCGTTCTCCAAAAGTGGCTGGCACTCAATGAGTTAAAGATAATAGATTGATGCACAAAGGTATTTTGTGAACTCCATCAATAACCTGTTAGCAAATTAATAATTTCACCAATAAAACAATATTTTGTGCTTTTCTTAATATACAGTACATTTTATAGGCTAGACCAGTGATTTTCAAAAATTTTCACATCAAGGACCCCTAAACTGACATTGACTTAGACCCCGGACCCCCATTTGATCTGATTTTGTCGCAGGGTCCCCATCTGATACGATTTTTGCTTTCAGATGTTTTTATTCCCCTTTTTACTGGGGAACCCCTGGAACCCCACTTTGAAAACCACCGGGCTAGACTAGGCTCCAACTATTTTAAAGACATGCATCTGGTAATAGGTTGGTTTAGGATCATAAAGTCCACTCTTCCAAATGCAGTAGCACTTTTTGTATCCCCTCTAATGTAATGTAATGTTGTCGGCTGCTGTGAAAAGTGACCAAACCGAATAAATAATCAATCTACAGTATGAGCACAAAGTCAATAGTGCTGTGAGGCATGCAGGCTTGAAGGACAGGCTACCTCGATGACATTATAGAGCTGAACTGTCCACAAACAAATATTTATATTTATATCGATTTTTTTTTCTGCTCCAACTGAAATGTTTTTTTAGTCACTCACGATTCAGTAGGTCACGGGTTAGCTTGGTTCCAGTATTAAAACTCATTATATAAGGATTTTTCTTAATTTCTATGGAGAAACGAATGGGGCAAGAAATGTCACGTGACTGTTCAGCTCTATTAGACCAAGGAAGAAGTAATGCGTTAACGTTCTTACCAGCTGTAATGGTCTCTGACCCTCTTTTTAGTCAGCTTCATGTCAATGTTGTCATGTCAATGGTGTCAATGTTGAACAATGGGCAAATAAAATTAAAATTTAACTTGGACTAAGCAATGCCTCTTGTAATCTCTTTTATATCCAATCTACATGTGTATTTCAATAACATCAAATGAAATGAAATGTAGGCTATGTATTAAATTAAATTGGTATGCTATGCTGCCTACTACCGTCCTACTGCTGCTAGCTTGGTGATTGATTGCTAACAAACTTGTTAGGTACTTCACAAGAATCATTACGTTAGCTAACGTTGCCAAGTCCCATCAAACATGCAGAACTACTAATGATGCAAATAGCTCATTATTGTTGGCTAAACGTTAAGTTATCTCCATATCCATGGGAAGTATAGTTTCAAGTTGGGGAGTGCTGTGGGAATGATGCAAAATAGTGACCACTTTTATTCACATCACTGGCTAACCCTAACCCTTATAGAGAGCCAAAGTCACGCCCACTTCCAGTTTAGGGAACCAAGGGATTTCATCTGCTATTTATTTTAACATAGACATTTCGTAAAAAGATTATAAAAACAGTTTCACTTGGTCAAACCAAGCGATTCAGCTATATTTAGAATCAGGAGAGACCATAGAACATTTCACTCGGACCAAAACTGTAAGAATATGTAAAACATTATTTTCTGTTTGTTTTTTGTTCTATGATACAGATTAATATGAATTGCTATTTCTGTGCCAACTCCCGGTGATGCCCAAATGGCCCCCACTGCCCAACTCCATTTACAGAAGCAAAAACATGACCTGGACATGGCCAAACTGAAAATAGTGCATCAGGAAGACAAGATCAACACGCTAACCAAGGAGAGAGATTTCTTGAAAGAGCAACTGTCTCAATGTAAGTCAATAATTTGTTTTCACAAATACACACAGTAAGGCTACTTTGTTCTCAGGGTGGACAATAATAAATCAATATCAATATCTGAAATATTTTTTATACATTTTGGATTTTTTTATTATTATTTTTTAAAAAGTTTTCAAAATTTTAGATGTTTTTAAGTTTTAAATTTCAACCATTCAAATGCAGATTTTATTTTTATTTTTATTTGGATGTCAGCATTATGAATTTGAATGTCCAAACTATTCGGTACAGCCCTGCATTTTGGCCATATCGTCCAACACTACTTTGTTACATTCCAGTAGATGTATGTACACTTTGTGCCCTAAACACCAGGGACACCTTCCTAATAGTGAACTGCACCCCCTTTTGCACAATCCATATAAACTGCCTAAAGGCTTATTTTAACCTCTCTTCTAACAGTTAGGAGAGAGGGAGAGACAATTAAACTATTGTGGTCAACGTTTCATTGTTGTCTTACAGCATCAAGGAACACGGATGTAAGAAATGATGAGCCATTTCCTGAGACAGCTTCTGGTTCTGCTGGGCGCTGCAATTCTATTTTCTTGTTTTTTGTTTGAGTTTAATCATTCTGGCTTGCAATACATGATTGAATTATGCAGAATGTACACTCGAAAAAGAAAAAAAAATACACATACATTATGCATTATTAAAACAAACCCCAACATCAAAAATACAATCAATGCTACAGCCCATTAAAAAGCCTGACGCCACAAGAGATGGTGGAGTTTCTCAGTCTATTTGTTCTGGTTTTTGGCAAAGACAACTGATTGCCTCTGCGCAGAACACGGCCAGTCCTTTCTTCCTTACTAGGAGGGAGGATGTGGTGGAGCGGGTGGTTAGACTGGTGAATGTCCTGAATCAGCTTCACAGTGACCTGTTCTCTTCGTGTCTGCAGATCAGGTAGATGCAAAGAGATGTCCTTGAACCTCATCATTATTTTGACAGCCCTTTTCTGAACCCTGTCGATGGTGGCTCGTTGTTTAGCCGTACAGCCCACAAGCAGTACACTCCCATATTCTAGACATGGTCTGATCAGTGTGTTATAGATATCGACCAGGTCTTCTACAGGGAGCCCATTTCTTGCCATCACAGTGAGAAAATGCAGACGCTTGGAGGCTTTTTTCACAGCCTCCTCAACGTGAACATCTCCACTGAACTGATTGTCCAGGTGGAAACCCAGTGAACATCTCCACTGAGCTGATTGTCCAGGTGGAAACCCAGTGAACATCTCCACTGAGCTGATTGTCCAGGTGGAAACCCAGTGAACATCTCCACTGAGCTGATTGTCCAGATGGAAACCCAGGTATTTTGTGCTTGTGATAACAGGGACAACCTGGCCGTTAAGGATTAGAGGGGCTGGCTGGGGAGGGTCCTTAGCGAAGCATACTCTCAGCTCCATTGACTTGTTGCCATTGAGAAGCATGTTATTTGCTGCAGCCCATTCCTCAAGCCGCTTTGCTTCACCTGCCAATGATGTATCAGTTCCTATGTCAGAGAGTCTAGTGACACGGGACAGCCATCATCAGCATACCCTATATCAAGTGTATCATTGAACAGGACTGATCGGATGGACATATATAACAGGAACAGGTAAGGTGAAATGACGCCCCCTTGTGGAACCCCAGATGTAATATCTTTCCATGTGCTATATATGCTATTAGCCACAACTCTCTGCCTTCTCCCTGTTGTATAGCTGTGGAGCCAGGTGAGGAGCTGTGGACATAGATCTAGTGCAGCCAGGTGCTGTAGGAGATTTGCATGGTCAACACGGTCAAAAGCCTTTGACATATCAGCCAGCAGTATCCGGACCATTGGTGCATTGCAAGAGTCTGTCTGAGTAAGCTAGGTGTGGGTGGCTTCAACAATCTACTTACTCATTCCCTACCAACTCCTCATGCTCCTCCAGCTACTCCTCCTCAGACGAGGGCAAGAAGAGGAAGATGAAGAAGTCCAATAAGAAGAAGAAGAAGGGAAAGAAAGAAACAAGAGAGAAAGGAAGCAAAAGTGACACACGGAGCACTGTTTCAAGGGGTAATTTATGTTGTCATTTAAAACTAAACTAATTGAATGGGGGGTGCAGTCAAGATACTATGTAATCAAATCAAAATAATGTGTGCGCGTGTTTCACCGGCTTCGAGACACTGTGCTTTCTGTCTCTACTCTGCTTCACTCAAACTCACAATAATCACACAACAAGAACATTGTGTCTTATATATATATATATATATATATATATATATATATATATATATATATATATATATATCTCGTCGCTGTGCAATGAAAGCCACGTATCTCCAAATCGCCAACTTTTCAGGAAATGGGAAAAACCCCGTGCTCATAAAATACTGAACACCACGTTGTCATATTTGACACATGTCTTCATTGTAGACAGTTTATCGCTGAATGTGTCATTACATTATAAATATCTTACCTGAATAAGCTCAAATGCTGTTACAGGATAATCACACGGAGTCTGAAGCACTTTCTGGCGGCCAGACAGCAGCGTGTGGGAGCCTGCCTTTTAGAGCGCGCGCACGAGCCGCTGTGCTCCAGGCAGCGGGGACGCGCGGACGGAGAGCTTCACTCTGCCAAGCCGAGGAGAGTGGCTCTGTCATGGGTTGAGCAGTCCCGGAGTAACGTGACATTATTCTTGTCAGAAACAACTGCGATTTGCATACTTTAAATGAGTTTGCAGCCCAAGGACAACCCGAAAACACCTTATTGATCTATTTACGTCAGACGATGCCAGAATCACACAAAACCAAGCCGAACACAGCCGGCATTCGGGTCAGCAGCTGCCTGGTGACTTTTCTGGGGAAGTCCTCATGAGGTGGGGCGGAGCATGGAGGTCTGACTGTCACATACATGATGTGATGGGCGGGTCTAGCATCCAATGGTGATACGTGTTACATACTTACCCAGTAAAACGTGTTTTTATTGGTCATTTAGACGCCAAAACCTGCCAGTAGATGGAGGAGAATGGATATATTCCATTTATATTCAAAAGTAAAAATCATAAAAAATGGACTTAGGTGGTTTTCATTGCACAGCGACGATATATATATATATATATATATATATATATATATATATATATATATTCAATTAGGGGTCCTTGATATGAAAAAGGTTGATAATCACTGCAGACCTATATCTCTCTATCTCCCTCTCTCTCCCCTCCCTCTCTCTCATTCCCTGTTTCCACCCCTCTCTCTCCCTCTCTTTAAATAATGACATACAGGTATAGGCCTAAAACTATAGGGATGGACAGGAGTACTCGAGTACTCGTTTGTAACGTTAGTAGAGTAACGTTTCGCCCCACCCCCCATGTAGATCTGGTCATACAGTTAGGCAGCATGGCTTAACCCTTGTACACTGTTAACTAATACTTACCCCTCATTGTTATGCCCCTCCCATTGTCCAGTTTTGGTCAATTATTTTTCTAACCATAAGAAAGGTAAAAAAAAATCTTTTTTTTCTTTTCTTTTTTCCCCCAAACATTTTACCTTCAGATGAAGCTATACATACCAAAAATATTTATTCATTTTCAGAAATGTAACCCTCTATAAGCCAGTTTGTCTTGACTATAAACAGTTTCACTTGCTGCTTTTTCAGATTTCCACAATCTCTGCACAAAATATAATCCAAAGGGAATGTTTTTGGGTGGGATTATCACAGTGGGGTCTATGTAAAAGATTATTACCAATATTTATTTTGTTCCATTCTTACTTTTTATTCAGTGACAATTTAAAAAACAAATGCACTGTATAGTTTTTTAGACCATCTAATTGACCATTTTTGGGCAATTAGAGTGAGTCCTTCTGGGCAAGTACTAACCATTTTTGGCCAACAACATAAATAGAGGGAGGATCTTTTTTTCCTTTTTTGCTCAATCTCATGTTTGCTCAATCTCATGTCTCAATGTTCATTACTTTTCAGAATTTCAACCCTTTCAATGCCAGTTTTTAGTAATTGACCATTTCCTTGACCGGCCAAGGGTGCATTCTGTCATTCTGATGCAGGTCATAAACAGACTCTGTCTAGCCTAGTATGTGCATGATCAGGACACATCGGGATGGGGCTTTGGTGGGGGGGTGGGGGGACAGCTCAAGTTGCTTGTGTGTGTGTGTGTGTGTGTGTGTGTGTGTGTGTGCGCACACACACACACACACACACACACACACACACACACAACTTGAGCTGACTTCAATATAGGCATGTTTTTTTTGTCCCTCCCTCCCCCCAAAACCCCATCCCTAAAATGGTGTTCATATGGATGTGTGTGTGTGTGTACACACACACACACACACACACACACACACACACACACACACACACACACACACACACACACACACACACACACATCCATATGAACACCATTTTAGCTGAAATTATTTATTCCATTGGGCTGTAGTGGTCCATAATGCAGCACAAACAGAAACCAGCTAAATTGATTGCAATAGATGCATGCCATACATGAGAAAATGTTGCAATCTGCTGAAAAATATTAAAAACCATAATTTTGAAGCCTTATGTCCAAAATATCTGGAGGAAGTCATAAAAAAATGCTTTTTTGTAAAAAGTGTCTTGGAGCTCAAAAATAGCACTTTTTTGCACTTTATAGATGCATGCCATACATGATAAAATGTTGCAATCTGCTGAAAAATATTAAAAACCATAATTTTGAAGCCTTATGTCCAAAATATCTGGAGGAAGTCATAAAAAAATGCTTTTTTGTAAAAAGTGTCTTGGAGCTCAAAAATAGCACTTTTTTGCACTTTATAGTGGTTTTCAATGGGGAATCTATCTATTCATTTCTGGATATAACATAAATGCAGTAAACATTTTTGATTCCCGGGGCCAAAAATGAGCTGAGGCACTGAAGTGTGAAAATCCTTGATATATGCCCCAATCCCCCACCCAATTTCAAAATTAATCGCCATTTGACCATTTATATCACATTTATAACAATGCGAACACAGAAAATTACACTGCACTAGCCCAAAATGTACCAACACTGTACAAGGGTTAAGAGTAATGTTTGATATTATAAAGTATTTTGAGAAACACCACAAAATGACTGTGCAGTGCAAGATATGTAAAGTTAAACTTGCAAAACATAGACATACTAGTTCGATGCTTAACCACATGCTCATAAAGCACAAGGAGAACGTCAATGGGGCAGATGAAAAGCAGTTTCGCATGACCTTGTTTGCTAGCAGTAACAAACATGTGGTTGTGATGCCGTCAGGGCAGAGAAGATTTCCCAACTCGTCATGAAAATGGTGGCTGGAGGAGATATGCTCCCCTTAAGGGAGCATATCTCCTTGTTGTGGAGCCGGAGTAGGCTACAAGCCACCATCAGAGAACAACAGCTACGAGGGTGGAAAAGAACCCTGCGGGGAGGCAGAGTTAAACAAGCGCACCCTATGCCCAGTTCAGAGAAGCAGGAGGAGAGGAGGATGGAGCAGAAGTCGATTGTTTTGTGAATGTTAAGAGAAAGAAGAAACTTCACATTCTTTCCTGTTTTCAACTCAATATGAGTAACATTACAAGTCTTCAACTGTAAATTCAACTTGCCTGTTTCCGTGAAGTTGCTCCACTGCATATGCTGCTGAGATAGAAAAACGTGTTTCTTATCCATCTGTTAGGTTCCAAACAGCCCAGCCCACACGAATCTAACATTATCCATCAGTAATTCTGTCTGTTTTCTGCCAGCTTGTTGAATTCAACACACGTTGTGGGTCAGGATCTGTAGCGTTAACCTTATTTGTTTTGCACCTTTCAATATTGCCAGTGATGTAGTGATAGCCTGCCTACTCCTTCAGTCGACTGCCTCTATGCTGTAGTAAACGTGCATTGCAACGGCGCAGCCAAACGGGATCGCAGCAACTTATAAATTAATCGTCTGCACGTGCCCCCCCGAGTCCCCGATTACTCGTTCATAATACGAGGGATCAGCCGAGCAGCATTTTGGTAAACAAACCGCGCCACTGGGTGGCAACGGCAATGGAACCCTATGGAGCCCAAGTGGCGCGAGGTGTGAGTGTCTGCTCTAGCTCTAACTCTGTTTACATTTTAAAAAGTGCGACAGTTCACACAACTTTAACACGACATGCATATATTATACATCAAACTCTTGAGCTACTTCTGCTCTCACTTAGAATGTCAAAATGGGGATGTGATGTATAGTTTTTGAGATATTAACGTTTGTTTGCCACAACTCATACTATTAACTGCGCAGGGTTCCGCATTTCTGGGTGGCAAATGACGTCACGCTGATTCGTCCTATAGAAGGAGAGTACTCGAGTATTTAAATTACTTCAAATGCCCATCCCTACCTAAAACTGTCACAAAACTATACTGCCCAATTTTTAGTGGATATACTGCATATACCTGCATATCACATAGACCAGCGATTTTCAAAGTGGGAGGTGGCCCTCCCCAGGGGTGCTCCAAGCAGTTTCAGGGCAGGCTCAGTGAATGGAAGTGAAAAAAAGATTACAGTAGTTATTACATTAGTTATCTAAAGGAGATCACATAGAAGACCCTAAATGTGTGTGATTTGGTTAAAGAGATAGTTTCTTTTTAATTTGACTGTTTTTCCAACTTTCTCAGAGTCAGAAAGAAAGAAATGCCTTCAGACAGAACTTTTTTTATGTATTTGGTCTGAAGTATGCAAAGAACAATATCAGGCTATCTTGGCTCAATTGTTGAGTGACTATGGGATATAATCAGGATCCCATAGGCATCTAGAAATTGAGCGAGGGGGGCTCCTTTTTCCAAGCGTTCTTTTAGGGGAGGCCCACAGTTTCAGACTTAGAAAACCCTTGACATAGACTACACCACTGATCCCTTGTCACTGCGACTAATACCTATTACTTCTTCATCATTTTAGCACGCGGTCCAGATGAGGTAATCACACGTTACCAGAAAGTCTTGAGGGCCTACAAGAAGAAGAAATCCATCGCTGCTGCTTGCAAAGTAGTGGGAGTGGATCGCAACACCATTTCCTTGAATGCACCAATTGCAGAGCTCGCCATTGCTGCCCCTGAAAAGTATGCCAAGTTCAGAGATCAGCATACAAGACAGGAAAAGCTCAGTGAATTTGCTGGAAAATGTCTTGATGCCATTCATGGGAGTACAGCTATTAACGATGCAGTTTGGGCCCTTAAGAAATCAGGGAAACTGTTGCCTCTTGGGAAGGGGAACTTTTGAAATTTGAAAGAGGAAAATGTGTCAAAAAATGTGTTGAGTTCAGTTACGGTCTGGATTGCAGTATGCATTTTTTTATGCATATTTTATGTTCTTTTTCCCACAGTATCGGGGTCAGGGGATGGAAAAGTGTAGGGATTGGAGGGGTGGGTAGGTGGAGTTGCTAGGGAGATATGGGTGATGGGAGCGGTGGCAAGGAAGGGGGGGGGGGGGGTGAGCGGAATGGGGGAGTGGTGCTGTGGGCTTAAAGGTTTGCACTTGCTTTTATTTAAACAAAAAAACCTGTGAAGTGAATTCTGTAAAGATTTTACATTGATAATTGCACATGCTGGATCAGACAATCATGTAAGCGATAGATTGTAGCTCCTTGTTGAAATACACAATTTTCTTTTGTATTTTTTTTTTTAAACCTACCTCAGTTTTTGTTACAATGCTAGATTGTGCTGTTGTTGGAATGTTGTTGGCAGACATTCATTTTTTTTTGTTTTTTACCTACCTACCTTAAACCTTTTGATACAATTACCTCAGTTTTTGTTACAATGTTAGATTGTGCTGTTGTTGGAAGACATTACATTTTTATTGTTGTTTTTTTACCGACCTGTTTTTGGTAGAATGTTGCACTATATGGAAAGGTGTTTTGATTTTTGATACAATTGCACTGTTGTAGATTGTTGTAGATTGCTACATATCGAGAGACACTGTTTTTATTTTATATAAAAAGAAACCTACCTCAGTTGAAAAGTAAAAAAAGTTTCAAAGAGCAAGTGTGTTTTTGTCGTTCCCTACTAAAACATTGTCATTTTTACTCGCATTTTATCAACCTCAACCACATATTGCTCCTTCCCACTAGGTGAGCTGTGAAAACCATAGTTAACTGTTAATAAGTGCATAATAAATTGATTTATTAACCTTAATAAGGCACTGTTATCGCTTTAGATCCGGTACCTGCAAAAAGCATAGTTAACTGTTAATAAGTGCATTATACATTGATTTATTAACCTTAAAGGAGGACTTACCCCCTAGATATGTATTAGAACAGTGATTTGAAAATACCTATGGAAAAAACCAAGAAATGACATATACTCTTGTCTATACTAGACTCTTTGGCTGTCCCTAG
This sequence comes from Poromitra crassiceps, assembly GCF_964638095.1. Taxonomy (NCBI): domain Eukaryota; kingdom Metazoa; phylum Chordata; class Actinopteri; order Beryciformes; family Melamphaidae; genus Poromitra; species Poromitra crassiceps. The sequence continues at coordinate 290,201 of NW_028152202.1, forward strand.
CTCAAGGAATTTCTCCGGAAATCGACGCCATGACAGTTTGCCCACCGCCTCGAAAAGAATTTGACAGCAATATACATGAGACCTTCAATATCTTTATAAATATCAACAACTAGCCAACGCTGGTGGCCTGTATGGAAACAGAAAATCTGAAAATGGTTGAAAGTTATATCAATTTGGTAATTCAGTGGCGAACTAGAAATTTAATTATTTTTCTGCATTGATCTGTATGGCAGCTGGTCTAACTACGTTACGAGAGACTAGTGACCATAGCTAGTGACGCGAGACTCGTTATCGCCGGCCGCATACTGGTGTGGATAAGTCATTGCATTCACCCCCCCCCCCCCCCCGCCCACCACAATCACAATCATAAACATACTAAACACGATAGCATAGGCTAGGTTAGCTTGTCTCTTGCCTCTAAATTAGGTCTCTAACAATGAGTGACTCTGATAGCAGCCCAAACAGTCCTGCGACAGAAATGTCATATGAAGAAGTGGAGGATCCAGACACTGACGTCGAGGATTTTTCTCCTCCTGAGTCCCCTGTCGGCGGCCCAGAACCATATCAATTTGAGCCGCTAGCACTGTAGCACAGGCTGGTGGGGAGCCAGCCGCCCCTCTTGAAGCAGCAGGCGAGGAGATGGAGGCTCACCACAGAATGGGAGAGGTCAATGAATGGTATGATAGACAATTCAATTGAATGCCCTCTACAGGATTTGAGTGTTGTACTGTAGGCTAGCTAACAGCATTGGTTCTCAAACGTTTTCACGTGAAGGACCCCTAAACTGACACAAATTAGACCACGGACCCCCATCTGATAAGATTTTGAAACCCATGACCAAAGCAGTCATATACCCACTTCTGTCATTGCCTTACTTTTAATACCCATAGGTGGAAAATAGAAGCCACTCTCCATTGACTTCAATGTGACATAGCACTACAAGAAAATGCTAATAATATTTTTCTAATTTCATTAATAAATGACCCAAAGACAATATATTACAACTTTTTTGTTGGGGGCCACCTGGAACCCACTGGCTAACAAAAAATTACATTTTTGAACCAATAGCCCAGTTCTTGCAGTTACATAGGGATTTTTCATGGCACATTTCTGAAATGTCTTTTCCATCTGCAACAGGTGCTCTTGTGGCAACTGCAGCAAGCTCTCTCCTAGTGAGAACATCTGCTGCAAGGAAATACCAAAGGTATAAGCACACCAAATAACCCTAAAAAGCTCCATCGTATCAGTATTTGAAGTAACCTTCTCACATGTACTTCTGTGGTTATAATACATGCATCACTGCATGAGACCACACAACACATATACTGCTTTTCATTCCATGCAGGTCATGCGTAGGTGTGGGCGGTATCGTGGGGAAGATGTCACCTGTGCAACTCTGCACCCAGGGTTTGAACCAGTTGCACTCAATCCATATGTGCTGCAGGCAGCATATGGTACTTACCTGCAGCTCTTTGGGGAAATGGATGATCCGGTTCTTAATAAGCAAGTATATACAGGGATTTGTATTTACAATATTTTTAATACATATTTAGTATATAAAGTAAACAAGTACTCAGTCTCACAATCTAACATCCTTTCCATCCTGAAAATGATCCCCATTTTGTAGATTAATAAAACAAATTAACATTTTGGCCAAAGCACTGACCATATATATTCCTTCTTTACAGTTCCTACTGGCTTCTTGCATACCGGAACTTTGTGCGTTGGGTGTGGGGTTATCTGGGGAAGCATGTGAGAGTGCGCCTGCCCTCCTGCGTCGTTGGCCGCATCAGGACTGAGTTCCCTGAAGATGAGGCAGCTTACACTGGTTTCAGGGAGGCCCCACTCCCTCCACTTGATTTTGAAGACTAAAATAAAATCATTTTCACTCCATCAAGTCCACAGCTGTGTCAATTCCAGAAATTATTTTTGGCGCACGATGGTTTTATCATCACATAACAGGTTACATTTTTAAAACATCAGTAATGCAGAACTTATATATTCAGCAGTTATGTCATTCATCATGTGAAGCCTATTGAGATAGAAATGTTAAACATCAGTAATGCAGAACTTATATATTCAGCAGTTATGTCATTCATCATGTGAAGCCTATTGAGATAGAAATGTTATACTAGTAGCCTACCAATAGTAACAGTACAGAATGACCATGAGTATGACTTTTTAGTCCATGACCTAATTTTGTTTAGATTGATATAGATTGATGGGAGTTGCTTGGATTGAATTAAAACACTCCTGAAGATACTGGATAGATTTTTTTTTATCAGTGAGGGGTCTCAGTGGTTACTTGTTCTGGTTGACGCTTTACTTTATAAATTGCACTGATAACTGACTGTTCGAGTGCAATTCACAAGGTGAGGGTGACATTTACACAAGATTTTTGATAAATAATCATCACTAATGATGTGGAAGTAAGGACTAAGTTGGTAAAGGCAGCTAGAACAGTCTAGTAAGTTCAGAAAATGACATCACTTTACTGTAATGCACCGTTTAAAATCAGGAAAAGACTTATGCCATATTACCATACCAAACTCTAAGGCTTAGTTCACACCGGCCACCCAAGCCTTGCCTTTATCCACGCTTTTAAATAGGCATCCGTTTTAGTCAACGAGGCTGTGTACACCGGGCGCCTGAGCACGAACCCTGCGTGTACCCACGCCTCACCTGTGCCTTGCCGATTTTATCGTTTAGGCGCAAGTTCTATTTTCAAGCCGACAAGGCGTGTGCAGGCAGGCTTCTTCTGTCAAGCCATGAAAGAAAAACACGACAATATCCGTGGGAAATGGCAGTCAACTGAATTTCAAAATAAAATAGTTCTACAACAGTGTTGAGCAGAGAGAGAGATTGACGGGTGGCTATCACGTGGGGCTTTCTTCCCGTCGGCAAACAAATCTTCAAGAGAGAATAGCGACCGAAGAAGCAAGATGGACAATGTTGTTGTGCCAGCACATATTCTTGCAAGATTGCCTCTCTAAAAAGTCTGACTATAGTCAGACCTGGTTATACATATCCAGCATCAATAGAACATTAAATATATCAGATTTATTTTACCTACACATGATAATTCGGGACCACACGTGAAAAAATACAGCCGGGAGAGAGGAGAGGCGCTTGTGACTCGGCTCCAGGTTCAGCGTGCAAAGGCGTGCGGTGTTATCGGTTCACACCCAGCTCAAGGTCTGCAGGTGTAGGCGTGGGTTGAGGCAAGGCAAGGCGTAGGTTCCCTGTGTCTGTGTGAACGTAGCGGGATGATATACTGTATCTAGTCTGCTCTCACGATATCTGTTCAATTCAGGGGTCTACGATCGATATGGGCTGATATCATATGCTCATTTAAGACCATCAGCACAAAAGCTACAAAATGTAATACCTCTGAAAGGGCCTTAATTTTCCCTAAATTAATTTATCAATTTTACTTTTCAAGACCCCGCAGATACCCTGAAGTAACATCCAAACTAAGAGAAGAAAAAAAAAAGCAGTGAGAGTCAAGAGGGGAAGAAACACCAATTTTCTGTCCCGGTAGTGTTGCAAGGTAAGGCAAGGTTGAAGAGAAGTTTGATTCGTAGCCTGCGCAGGTTGAAGGCAGTCAGATGTTCGACGGGAGACGTCAATCTTGTTCAGCTCTCAGTAGAACCTCTGGTGGGAAACAGATAAACAGATGTTTCAGGAAGACACAGAGAGAGCTCAATGCCGTAGTGTTTAGTGTTCAGATACAACACAAGTTTGTGTGTGGTCTCAGAGACCTTGCACACAGCCATCTGAAGTGGAGTCTGTCGGGCTGATAAAACCTCGGCATGGACTCAACCCCACCACTGGGCAGGAACTAATTTGTCCAAGTAAAAAAAAAAATGTTTGAGGTAATAGTCTGTGCTACTTTGCAGCTGTTTTGGGAGGAGAACTGACAGGTCATAGCACCAATGAAAGTGATTCATTTTCAACAGGCAGGTTGGGTGGGCTAAAGTCGTGTATGAGCATAAGAACTCATGGGTCTGGTGTTGAGACTAGGCTGTCAGTAAAAGTGATGGGGAGGTAATATTTTTTTGATTGAAAAGACATACATAAGTTTCAGTAGTTATTTGTTTGATTATACTTTTCAGTCTGGCTGTCAGTATTTCACCATGTTGTGAAAGCGATGGGAGGGATTTTTATTGAGAAGAAATAAGGTTTTCATCAAGTTATTTGTTGCTGCTTTGATTAAATGTATTTCACAGAATATAAATAATTATAATGTAGATTGAATTCACTCTTGTACTTTTTGAACAGGTTAGAAAAATTGGCTAACATGACATGGACCAAATGACTTGAAACTTACTTGGGCCTTCAGCATGGAGGGACATATAGTCGGCAGTCAGTTGTTACACGGGAGAAGGAAATCTTTAGTGGACAAGTTGTTCAGCTCTCAGTAGAACCTCTGGTTGGAAACAGATAACAGATGTTTTGGGAAGACAAAGAGAGGTCAAAGAGGTATCATTTAGTGTTTAGTACTGATACAAGACAAGTCTAGTTACTGCTAGAATATATTTGTGTGTGATCTCAGATACCGGGCGTGCACACAGCCATCTGAAGTGGAGTCTGTTGGGCTGATGGAGGCACGGTTGTGCAGTGGTAGTGCTGTCGCCTCACAGCTACAAGGTCCTGGGTTCAATCCCCCCCTGGGACGCTGTGGGCATGTTCCACCCCCCATGTCTTCAGTGCCTACTGTCCAGGTGGGCTATCTTGTCGAAAGAGCCTTTCTGTGTGGAGTTTGCATGTTCTCCCTGGGGTTCCTCCATACCGTAAAATACCAATTATTAGCCCGGGCGTTAATTGACAAAATATGTAGCCAGACCCCGCGTCAATATGGGACCTGCGGCAGTTTGGGACCTGCTTTAATTATTTTTGTACAAAAATATTGCTCAGCAAAGATTGTAAATAGTATGAAATTGTTTATTTAAACCATTTATTTTAATGAGTTGGCTACAGCACCCCACACGATTGCTTGTCTATGGGGAGAGCCGCGCCTCCCTCTCAGCGCAGCAGAGCACATTGCATGCCAGTTCTGGCCTGTACATGAAATCAAATAAAATTTGAGCTGAACTGTGACCTACCGGTATTTACCACTAAACTTTCTCCGCTGAAGGTGAGAGAACATGATCATCATGTGAGCAGATTATTTGTTGCATGCGCTGCCTCCTCCGCTGGCTGCATGCCTGCCTCCTCCGCTGTTCATCACTCATGGAGCACCCTCTTCAGTAGCGCACATGTGAAAGTGCGGTGAAATACCAATTAGAAGCGGACTTCTATGCCCGCTGGCAGGGAAATATACCATAGGCACATTTCTCAAAATAATTATTACACCAGAGATGTCGGTTTTTGTGTATAAAAATCTTCAGGAAATGCCTACACAATTTTCAGAATCATCAGATGTTGAGGGAAAACGAATTTTGATCAGCAAGTTTCGTGCATGTGTTTTTTTCCCTCGTTGTTCCCGTTTCCTCGTTGTTCGTATTCTTCATCTGATTTTTCTTCTTCGTTGTGTTTGGGAGATGCATTCAACAGGATGTCGCAAAGGTAAAAAGAAAACATTGAAAAAACTAACCGGGCGTCAAATTGGGACCTGCTTTTATGTACAAAATATGTATCCAGACCCCGCTTATATATGGGACCCGCGGCAATTTGGAAGTCGGCTTCTAATTGGTATTTTACGGTATATAACCCCCCCAGGGCCCAAAATTAACACCCGCCAAGCGCTATTGGCAACCAGATTTTACATTTGACGGGTGACGCTCAGGGGTCTACCCGATTCTTTAAACAAGTATTTTATAACGTCCTTTGTTTAATAGTGGACGGTAAATATTCGGGAACATTACTGGCTGCAATGGCCATCTGAGAAAAATCCTTAGCAGAATCCTTGACGTATTTATGACAAAAATGTGATATATTATTTTGGCCAGTAAGAAATATGCCTGGCGGGTGGATTTTCCCCCCCATCTACCCGTCACCTGGCCGGTGAATCAAAAAGTTAATTTCGGGTTCTGAACCGCCCACTAAAGACATGCAGAAGATCATCTGACCAGCGGCGGTTGGAAGAAGTTGGTCCCCGGGCACTTCACTGCAGTGACAGCCTCTTTCCTGGACAGGAACTCACACGTCACTGGAAAAAAAAGAAAAAAAGCATGTAGATTTTTAGTTCGATAACAGGGATATATCAGCGGATAGTAATACAACTGGCAAACAATCACTTTCAGTGATCAATAACCAGAAATATATTCTTACACACTATTATGTAATCAGCCAAACCTTAGCTATTCTTGAAGAATCGTGACTTGTGTCTGGCCACTGCTTCAGCTTTGTCAGGCCTCTGAAACTGTGCACATAGAGGGCTCTATTCTCCCACAGGCCATCGGCGCTATTACGGGCCTTAACCGCAAAAAAACGTGCCTTGCGCCTGTTTCGGCAAGATAGCAATAGGCTTTAGGCTGCCAAATGCGCTTTAGGCCGAATGGGCGTGGCGCAGTCCCAAAGTGGGCGTGTCGGCGCTAAATACCAGCCTAGTTATATCTTGGGAGCTGGCCTACATTTAGCGCTTTGCGCTTTTGAAAAGCAGGCCTATTCTCTGCCTTCACTGCTTCTTCTCTGTCACCCTTCTCTCTCTCTCTCTCTGAGTTCCCAGCATGCATTGTGTTTCTTCATTTCGCTACTAAATAGCCACCAAATGAGCCAAAATAGATATAAAAGGTAGTTCTAAATTAATGTGTAATGGTAACACAGCCTGCCATTGTCAACATTTCAATATTGGACCAAATAAAACTTCGAAATGAAAACACCACCCTATGTGAAACATATATGTCCTCTTGAGCCTATATATACCCCTTGTGGAGTTAACGTGATTTAGAGAAGTAACAGCGGAACGCGCTTCGGAACGCGCTTCTAATGGCATCTGCTATACTCTGATGTCCCTCCAATAACTTGGCCCTATTTCACATTTAGTTTTACAATAAAAACACATTTATGCAATGACTTGACATAATGTAGGGTATATTTATGTGCATCATCCTTCCTGCAGCAGGCGAGAGAAAATGATATCTTTCTGGACAAACTTTCACCAATCTAATAGGCTATATTTTTCTAGCTGATGCATAGAACATTATTTTCACTTTGATCTTGCTATAGTGTAGCGTATTTACATGCTTGCAGTATTGAAACTGCAGTTAGATTGCTTTGAGAAGCATAATAATATGGAATAATAGCCTATAATGCAGACAGACAGGCTGGATGAAGGGAGGGGGGGGGGGGGCAGAGCGTTTGGCTTTCGTCTGGTTTTGCGGGATCACTGGAATTGGAGCTAAAAAGGCAAGCGTGCGATTCGTTTATTGCACTTATCCAATGAGCATGATGGTGCATAATTTTACGCCTAAAAGGCGTGATTGTAATGCTTTGGGCTGCATCTAGCGCCAGCACGACGATATCAAGTGCGCCTTTCCACGCCCACTGCTTTGATCTGCGCCTGCCGCTCGGCCTAGAAACTGCGCCGATGCAACGATAGGGGCCAGAGCCTCTGGGACAGGAACTGCATCAAGGAACTCCTGATACGGACGCGGCTCTCCCACAACATGGTCAAACAATAGCCCCATCAATGTGTCGATGTAGCCTTCAGTGTACAGATAAAACGGAGTTATAACACAACTTTCCCAAAATGAATCATGATGCTGCACTAATGGGAAGAAAAAAAAAATACCTGAAGTGGGATGACTCTTCAGTGCTTGCACACTGTAGTCACCGTGCTTGTACTTTGGATATACGATCGAGTATCTCAGTGCTCCAGCTGCAGTGGATGAATGTGTTCTGTCTGCATTTTCATTGTAGTGCATTGCCGTCAGCTGCAGTCTAATAAGAAGCACATTCAGTTATATTAACATGTTCAGCCATTACAAAAAAATGGGAGGGGAGGGTGAATACTAGAAGTTAGAAAATATACAGGCATTGAATACCTGCAAAGCATTCCAGTGAAGGAGAACACCACATTTTTGGGGGCAAACTTGAGGATCAGACTGCACTGTAACAAACTTCCTGTAAAATTTACAATAAATAACTGGCAAAAAAGTTGCCAATAATATCCTGTAAAATAGCTATTATTTACTGTAAAACTGGATTACAACAAATAATTGTATATCGATTGACAGCAAATTACTGTAAATAAATTACAGGATTGTATTGTTTTATCTACAGTAACTATATTAATCTTGTAAACCTGTTTACAGTTATTTCTTGTAATCTACGTGAATTACAGTAATTAACTGGCAACTCGAGTTGCCAATAAATAACTGTAAATTTACCAGCATACAAGATGTTACTGTAAAACCAGTTTACAGTAATTTCCTGTAATCCACTTTAATTACGGTAATTAGCTGGCAACTGGAGTTGCCAATAAAGACCTGTAAATTTCCATTAATACAATATGTTGCTGTAAAACATTTACCAATAAAGACATGTAAAAAAACTAAAAAATCCAAGATTTAGCTGTAAAACGCTTTACAGTGAACATTTTCAAAAATGTATAAATTACAATATTAGCCAGTCAAACCATCTTTACCAATAAACTGCTGTAAATCAAAAAAAGCTTTTTGAATTGCATTAGATCTGCACAAATAAAAATCAAAGTCAGAGCTGCAAGTCAAACATTTATTAAAATTAACAGTGAGATTAACATTTTCAGTAGCAGTAACAGTAACATTCCCACTTAAGCTGCGTTCACACCGACCTATTAAAGTATTTCGCTGGCATCGAGTTTACATACAAAGTCAATGCAAACGAGCGATTGAGCGTATATTTGCCCGGGAGAAAAATCGCTGGGCGTCCGAGCGGCAGAGACAGAGCGATAGGGAGAAAATACGCTCGTCGCCCGAGATGAAATATCCCAACTCGAGCGAAAATCCGCTGGCATCAGTCGCTCGCTGCCGTGTGAGAGCGAGTCAAGGATCACACTGGCTTGGAACAAACCACTGGTTTATTGTGTGGCAACAAACCGCATTGACAGCTGATTGACAGGCTGACAGCTGACATGAAGTGAAGTCTGTACTACCGGTAAGGAGCTCGCAAGGGGAGCATGCTGATCGGCTTAGCTTGTAAGCAACGACAGGGGCTCGTAGTGGACAAACAGCATGACATTGCGTAACGTTATAGCCCCCACATGTCCGTCAATTTGTGTGCCTGTTGATGAGCGATTTAAACAGAGCGACAGAGCGATTCCAAAGGGTTGAATCAAGCGACAGAGAGAAAAATAAATATCTCGGTGTGAATACAGCTTTAGAACACAAAGAGCGACACAGGGAGAGACAAGGAGAGAGAGAGGGATCAGATGAGAGATACACACAAACACAGAGATAGAGAGAAACACAGAGATAGAGAATAGGAAGGGAGATAAGAGACCAGCCCTGTCGCCAGAAGAAAACCTTAGCATTTCACATGTCTGAACAGTCTCGACATAACATTGAAACAAAATGCTGGTTAATCTGAAAACCTCGCTGCTTTTCCAACGTTAAACACAAATAAAATTACACATTTGCAATGAAAAACCTGAGATAAGGCACAGACATATTTTAAAAGAGAAAGCAGCAATATGGTTTCTAACCAACATCATTTTGAATATGTCAACTTTCGCTGCCGGTGTGGTCAGGTATTCAAGTATTTAAGACAGGCCTTTAAGATCAAACGCAAATAAAAATAACATCGTACAAATACAAAACCTGTGATAAGGCACAAACATCTTTTAAAATAAAACGCTGCAATATGGTTTCTTGCCAACATCATTTTGAATAATCGGTCAACTTTCACTGCCGGTGTGGTCACGTATTCAAGTATTCAAGACAGGCCTTTAAGATAAAAATAGAGCAACAGCTTAAAAGGTGGCTTGCTAGGGCTGACCTGAGGCTTCAATGCCATGGTAATCAATGTCCAATTCAGTAATCAAATGCTTTGTTTGCTTTCCTTACATTTATTTCTATATAGTAATCCAACATTATTTATCATGCATCAGCCAAAATTATTTTTACATATTCTCTCAGAAAAGGACATTTGACATTTGTGATGTGATTATTGTTTACTTTGTAGCAGTTTTTCTTACATTATTAAGCTAAAACCTCACCTGTTACGTGCCCCGTCAAAGCATCAAATATATTGGAATACTTGTCACTGAAGCTTCGAAGCAATACAACCCATTCTCACTCCGAGCGCGTAGCATATTGACGCTTTGTCCCGTCCCTTGTGCGTCGCTTGTTACTAACATGGTACCCTTGACCGACCCATGAAATGACTTGGGCTTTCCGACTAAACTCAATGTAAACCCATGGAAGTCATCTTTGACGCTTATGGCAACTGCTCCCCCATTAGCCTAACTGCTCCCCCATTAGTCAACTGCTCCCCCATTAGGGTCTGGGGAGAGGAGGTAACCTCTCCCAGACCCTAACCCTAAACCTAACCTCTCCCACCCCCCATGCCTAAACCCAACCTCCCCCAGACCCTAACCCTAAACCTAACCTCTCCCACCCCCCACGCCTAAACCTAACCTCCCCCCAGACCCTAATGGGGGAGCAGTTGACTAATGGGGGAGCAGTTAGGCTAATGGGGGAGCAGTTGCCATAAGCGTCAAAGATGACTTCCATGGGTTTACATTGAGTTTAGTCGGAAAGCCCAAGTCGTTTCATGGGTCGCTCAAGGGTACCATGTTAGTAACAAGCGACGCACAAGGGACGGGACAAAGCGTCAATATGCTACGCGCTCTGAGTGAGAACGTGTTGAGCAATATGACCAGCTACACCAAGGGTTTTCAAAGTCTGACATTGCGGGCCTCCCCTCTGCCCTGGGATGAACCCTAGAGTAAAAACTCAATAATTTAGCCAAGATAGCCCGATATTGCTAATGTATAAACTAATGGAATATTTTTTCACTTCCATTCACTGAGCCTCCCCTGAAACGGGAGCCCCCCTGGGGAAGCCAGCCTCATTTTGAAAACCCCTGACTTACACTTTAACATTAATAAAGCCTGAGAAATAGGCATCTATTCATGAACAAGTATCAATGTAGAAAAAAATCTCAGCAATCCAAAATCTTAAAAGGCCATAACAAAGAAAGATAGTGAGATTAACAAACATTTCCATATCTCACATTCACACAACGCAGGTGTAAAAACAGAATGTCCATAAGGCAGAGAGAAACCTGACTATGGTTCCTGAGCATGTTGCATATGCAAGACTTACGCAACTGATTCAAAGTCCATCATCCGTCGGAGGAGTGTAGACACTTGAGGGTTGTTGGTGTTGTTCCTCTTCTCTGTGACCTTTCCAGTTCTTTTGCCCACAACCTTCGTGGTGGCCGTCTTGGTGCCGGTGGTTGGGTTGATCCCAAGGTAACATCTGAAATCACACAATCACATGAACAAACAGATTAGGAAAATGTTTGGTTAGGTGGGTGGGTGAGTCCATCTGTCCGTGTCATTTGCATATCTCGAGAACCGTCTGATGTACTTCACATTTGGTGGGTGTGTTGCTGGGCAGCTCACCCTAAAAGACTGATGTTACTCATCCATAGATGGTTTTGTGTTAGTTGGTAGTTGGAGATACCAGCCCTAGAGATGTCTGCCTTCTCTCCAATACAATAGAACTTGATGGTTGTGGTGCTCAAAGTGGCAAAAAAATACTTTCGAAAATCTCAACAGGAATGTCTCCTTCCAGAAATCACGACCCGGTGAATCAAGATAATCCATAGACCTTGTTGTGAGCAGCTTCATGTAGGAACTAACTAGCAGCTAGTGGGTGCAGTTCAGTCAAAAGAAAATAGTTCCTACATGAAACTGTTCACAACAATGGATTATGTGGATTATGGTGAGTTAACCGGGCCATGATTTCTAGAAAGATGTTGCTGTTGAGTTTTTCAAATCTTTTTTTTGGTGCTTTGAGCACCACACGCCAAGTGCCATCCAGTTCCATTGTATCAGAGAAAAGGCAGACACCTCCAAATATTGATATCTCCAAAGCCCATGTGGTATATCAGCGGCCCACTGTCTGCCCACTGCCTATCATAATTAGTGATACTGACTTATAGTATATTGTAGTTGTCTTTTATTCTTAAATATTAAGTTAGGAGGTGTAAAGAACAGACTAGCATGTGACCTTTTAACTAACTAGGAGCAGAGGGAACAAAGGCCAGACAGTCCGACTCCTTTGGGGAGGGGGGAGAGAGTAGTAAATGAGGAGACTTAGGATTAGAACAAAAGGCATTGATTGCTATCAAAGGATGGAAGACAGGAGAAGTCACACCTTTACACACTCAAACGCAGGAAGGGAGAGGCACACACACACAAATGGAGAACAGCTGTATTGTCCTTAGAGATAGGGGGAGAAAGGGGGGTCTTTGGGGGGAGAGAGAGCTGAATAGGGAGAGCATTTGGTTAGCCTTTGTTCAAAGGAGGAGACAAGATGCAAGGTGAGATAAAATGCAGGAAGAGAAACAAAAGGGTACACACTGAAACACACGGAGAGCTAAGCACATATACATTTCTGGAGAAGCTTTTGATTGGACAGAGGGAGAGACAGCGAGAGCTGTGAATGGTCAGGTAGTCTGGAGGGGTGGAGCCTTGAGAGGAGGAGCAGAGGAGAGTCATAGTTTATTTAAGTCGATGCGCGCCAAGAAACAGATAGAGCATATTCTGATTTTCTCTCGGTGGTTATTTTTTCAGCCATCTTGTCCTTTGAATGCAAGTCTATTTTCTTCAAATAAACCCTGTTTTTTGAGACCTGACATTCGCCTCTCGACCCTTTTTCTGCATATTTCTGAACATACTTTTCACACACCACTGCCTTAAGAGACGACAAGTGGCGACCCCGCGTGATTTGATTGGGACTCGGAGAGACGCTCCGGCCAGGAACCAGCCAAGTGCAGGCCGCTCAGCTGCCTTCTTGCGGTAAGTGAGTCCTATTCAAAAATGAGCACGCAGGTGGTGTGTGGGAGTTGTTGGAAAATATGGTTAAAAAGGAAGAGAAATAAGGACGACAGTTTTGCCCAATAATATATTGTTGTGTGCGAGTTTTTGGCTATGGCAAACTGTACTAAATTATCTCGCTGTCCGTGGAAGACAGGAGATGAGGCCAGGTGGGCCTGTGTATGATAGCACACATTAAACTAGGACAACAATTAATAATTAGCCTCTGCCCTCCAAGTTGAGTAGAAATATTAATTGGCATTGTTTATGGACCCGAATATTGATCAAATTATGGCAATATAGGCAATGCGGTCCGAAGCCGTTGGTTGCCTATAGGAGATAGTTAAAATGTGTGTAGTTATTTGGAAAGGCAACTGAGATAACGCAGATTTTAAATAGATTGATGGTCACACAAACCATTTGGGAAATGCGTGTGTAAGTTTGGATAAATAAGAGCTAAAAGAGTGTATTTGGCACTCACTGATTAAAAGTCACACGAAAGAAATAGTTTAGATTATGGTGTTTACAAATAGGTTGAAAATGCGCGTTGGTGATGTGTTGCTGTGTGATGTTGTTTGTATTGCTAAATGTAAGTGTTTGTAACCCGGCCGGGGTTGTGTGAAAGTGGTTGAAAATAGCACTTAATTAGAGTATCATTTGGAGTCAGATGTTGGTGATATTTGTTACATTAAGTAGGAGAGATTGGAGATTAAATATAGATGGTTGAATGTGAGTGTATGTGCGTAGAGAGTGTGGGTGAAAGGACATGTGAAATGACCGGAAGTGGCTGGTTGGAGAGGATGAGGAGAAAATGGCTGAAGTTTTTGCGTAATGTATGGCTGAATGCTGACTGTTGAGTTTGTTTGTTGTGGTAGAATGTGGAGATGCGTCTGAAAGGATTGTTTGTGTGGTAGTATGACTGTTTTGGTAGCGACTGTGTGTGTGGTGTTATGTTACTGTGGTGGAAACTACATTTCCCAGCGGGCTTGTGGTAGACGTACGGGAAGGACGGTAAGCCACATGGGACATTTTCCAGGAAAACGCGAATGTGAAAGTGTGGTTGTGAGAAAATGGCGTCGGACTGTTTATAGAATGTGATTGTTGTGGGCACTTGAGAAATGACTGTTGCATGGATGTTGTCGCGAGGAGTTTGTGGAATGAGTGAGAGTATTTGGAGTGATAGCGCGAGTGTGTATTAAGAGGCGGAGTTAAAATATCCGTGTGTGGGAGGCGCCAGCTGGCATGGCACGTAAGCATGTAGCATTAACGCGTCAATGTGGCTAGCTCATAGCATGCTAAGGTTAGCAGCTAACTATTGCTAGCAAGGCTCACATGTAGCGTGATGAAATAGCTATTAACTGGTTTTGGTTTGAAAAGGCATTCATTGGTGGTTAATATTGTGACTATTTACAGCGCTATAATGTGTGTTTGCTGGTTGTTTGGGGATAAGAACTGAATATGAACGATACGTGAATGGATGATAACATGGAATATGCAAGGGAATGTATCAGTATGCTGTTGTGAGGCGTATAATTAAATCATTTTGATGGCATTATTTGGTTGGTTTAAGTTGGGTATACGGATAAGCAAGAGTTTATTCACAGTAAAGCTACAAGTAAAATAAAGGGATATACAGTGATGGATCATTATGGTGATTGATATTAATACGAATTAATATGAACCTATTCATTAAAAATAAGACATGGGAATTAAGATCCGGACTAATTTTAAGTGTGTTTTTACAGTATTGTAACGTATCCGGTATCTCATGAGGCAGAGGCTTCTTGATGGTACAAGGGTCTTTATTCACAGTTAGTTATATTACAACTCTCAGCGGTTGTCATGCTCAAAGCTAGCAGCTTTCCTTTCGAGTAGTGTGTGAAGACTGACGCGCATGCTCAGTTCACTCCGGAAGTATCCCCACAGCATAGTGTTCCCCAATAAAGCACTCCCACACATCAGTTCATATCTGTAGTCAAGACACTACCAATGCTCACCCCTGTATGTGTACTGCTGATTCGCTACAGTATTATATTACTATTTCTCTTTTTGTAATGATAATAGCTATAGACCCCTTATACAGCCGGTCAACATTGAGCTGCGCGCATCGTAAAAAACCCATCAGTCTAGCTTTGATGAGACATTGGGAACTGTGTGAAAGCCCCGCTGACAGGTCTGCCCTGTGTTCATCTGAAACACATAGTTATAGTTTAGTTTAAAATACAGTTGTCTGCTTACTACCACAGCTTATCGCCTAGTGATAAGCAATGATATGCATTGAAATTAACGTTGTTTGATGGGATATGTCTTACAGACGCATACGCACTGGCGCTGTCAATTGGCCAAGCCTATGGCCAGCCATACATATCGTACATTCCTTTAGAACTGGGGATAGCGTAGATAATTATTTTGTAACTTGCAAAGAGATATTGTTAGGTTGATAATGCACACAACTCAATAAAGACATTATTTAATGTTACTTGGTTGTTAACTAACCGAGCGATGTGGCTGCAGCCTACTATAGTTTGCCTGATATGAAATGAGAGAGCACTGCAAAGTTGGGCATTTTTAACGATTTTCTCTTTCGGCTTGCAACCAAAGACATTTACGGTTAGCATTAAAAGCAGTATGAGTTGACGGGATTCGGTAAAACTTTAGTCCTTGCTTTGCAGATAGTGTACAGACTGTTCAGTGTTGTGTTGTGTTCTATTGCATGTGTGCGAGGCTGTGTATGTTCCCTCGAGTTGCGTAGAACAGGATATGAGGGGAGAATTAGGTAAATTATAATGTTACAGCCTGGTTCGATCGTTTGTTGTTTTATTAACTAAGTGTGAATAGGCGGATCCGAATACTCTCCTACAATAGCTTTCCGATTTTGGCATCCCACTGTACAACACGAAGACAAATCTAGCTCGAATAGTTTTCGGGCGACTGGAAAACTACTTGACAGGGCTGCGCGGAGTCTGTTTTTTGCCTCCGTTTTGCGCATCTGACGCTACTTGTTGTCATTGTGACATAGGCATATAATTGGTCTGTAGATAATGGGCTTACATTTTTGTCTATTTTTGTAGTGTTAAATGGTTAAATTCTGAATACTTTTTCAAGGTGAATATTTCAAAAACAAAAAACAAAAAACAATTTAGCACGATTATAATGCAAGCTTGGGTTACGTGGAGCATTGCTGTATCTGGCTGTGTGTGTGAGAATGGAAGCTTGGGTTTAGATAGGTGATTGTGGTATATCCAGTGTAACAGCGCCATCTTCTGGGTAAAATGAATAGTGTATCACATAGAAATGTACTCACAACAGACGCGTCTTATAAGGATGCACATTTGCATGTTACATGTTAGCACTAACAATAATTAGATTAAATAGCGATAAAGGAAATGCAATAAAATATAAATAATTAATTATAATTATAAATAGAGGTAACCTAGAGATTGATGGGATGAAGGCGGTGGATTAGATTAAGTCTTTTAATGATTTTAGATTAAATGGTTGATATGTAATGGAGTTTAAAAGAGGTCTGGTTATTTGCATGATTGTGTAAATACATTTAGGATGTTTGGATGGATCTGACTTTCTATTTGAATGATTTTTTGGGAATGTTATTAAATGATGTCATTATAGGGTTGCATTAGTTTAGAGGGTTGTTGTGGTCTCCTATGTTGTAAAATATTATAGTGGTTCCAGAACTCTAAGTCAAGTGGGACTTGGCATGAGGGTATATACTGGGTTTATGATTTAAATGTTGAATGTTGGAATGAGTTGGTCTAATGTGATATTTAAGCAATAGTGTATTGAACATGTTTTTGTCTTTTGTCTTTTGTCTCCGGCTGAGGAAAACGGGATGGAGGCTACGATGTTTGATTGATGCTGAATCAACAGGCTCAGACTGGGTCGACATCTCCATTTGTCATCGAAATCCGTCAGCGGGGTGCGAGAGGTCTTTGATTGAAAAGGCGAGTGGGAATTTTGTCCACAGATTCGTTAAAACTATAATCACATAATTACATTCACATTTGTGGTGAGACGTATAGGTTTAGGAACACATGTATTTTTGTTAATTTACATAGTGATGGGGAATTTTGGCCATTGACTGAGCACTGAGTGTTTCATTGTGAGAGGACACTTTTGACAGAGTGTTGACATAGGCCAGAGTGTAAACACTTTGGTTGGGAAAAGGTGGGGGTTTTTCTTTTACAGGGAACGAGAGGAGGTGAAAACTGTTTGGCTGTGTTTTTCCTCCCATTTCTTTTTTAGGTATTGGCAAAGTAGTTTTCTCTTTTTTCCCAAAAGGTGAATGCAGCAGTTGACGCCTGATTGTAATTACTTAGGAGATTAATGATATAGTGTAAATTTGTACGATCAAATTCGTAGTACTTCCCACAGGTGGCGGAGTTGTGAATTACATCGCTTTAGGATATTATTGAATCTTGCATTGGTCCAAGGCAAACTTATATTTACAGAATACATAATAGTACACATTAAATAGGTTGTGTTTTTATAGTGGGGTAAGCTGGTATTGGAGAATAGAAATAGTGGGGTTTTGAGCAGCTGATATTTTATTTTGGGAGTTTAGAGGGTAAATACTGTTTAAAATGGGAGTTGGAGCAGGGAAATCATTTACTCCAGTGGGGATAGTGAAGCAGAATAACCCATTAATAAGAAATATAGCTAGTGTCTCGGACAAATGGAACAGGAGATGGCTGGACATCAAAAATCCATGGCCAACTAATGGGACATTTGACCTGGAGGTAATTAAAACATTACAAGTACTGATTGAGTCTCACAAAGTGGAAGAAAACAGAGGTAGGAAGGGTAGGAAGAGGAAGATGAAGAGAGAGATGGAGTTAGCTGTTTTGCAGTTGTTCTTTTTAGAGGGAGAAAAATTGCTGAAGGTGACTGATGGGAGGAGAGAGGAAGTGACAGATGCTATTTTAAAGAAATTGGAGGAGAGAGGGATGTTGATGACAAAGGTCGACGCCCCATTTACACATTTAGAAAGGAGCAATACACCTCCATATGAGAGAGAGAGAGAGGTAGTGACCCATTCTCAGTGGCCACTTATCAGAGAGGAGGGGAGGTATGAGAGGACAGATGGTCATGACAGAGTGATAGAGACAGGGGATTGTAAGTCAGCTATTGGGCTATACCCAGATGAGGGGAAGAAAGAGAACAGAAAGGATAAGGACAGGAGGGAGGGTAGGAAAGGTGGAGATAGAGCACCTGAGTTAGAGGGGGATGATGAGTGTGGAGGAGATGCAGCAGGGATGAGGAAGCTGTTAGCTGGAACAGAGAAGAGAGGGTCTAGAGTTGAGAGAGACAGAAGTAAGAAAGGGAGTGCGTGTGCCATAACTAGTAGCAGTGAAGACTCAGAGGAGGATGAGGAAGCAGAAAAGAAGCTGAGGATAGTTAGAGCAGAACTATTGGAGTTGGAGGAGAGAAGGGAGGAGCTACAGGGAAAGATGGAAGCTGGAACCAGCAGTAAGAAAGAACGTCAGCGGATGAGAAAGGACATGGAAGCATTAGATAAGAGGAAGGCTAGGGTGAAGAAGGCTGAGAGGAGATACAGTCTGAGAAGTGAGAATAGAGGAGAGGGAAAGATGGAGCCGATGGTGGTGAGAGGAAGGAACTTAGAGTATGTGATACACTTGACAGATAGCCAAGAGGAAGACAGGAAACAAGCAGTAGTAGCTGTAGTGCAGTCCAATAGTCGATCGATGCCACAAGGTCCGATTCAAGCTCAGACACAGGTAATAGGTCGAATGGAATATCCGTGGCCTTTTGCAGCGCCTCAGCAGCAGTGGAGAGGGGGAGTTAGAGGGAACTTAATTAGAGGGAGTTATGACCAGGGAGTGAGGCAGATGAGATGTTTTGCATGTGGGTTGTTGGGACACTTGGTACGTGACTGTGAGAGAGTGAGGAGGGGGCTGAACGGTAGAGGAAGTTATAGAGGCAACCAGAGGGGAGGTTATGGTGGGATGCAGCAGGGGCAACAAGGCATGGGGCTGGTAAACTCCTACAGGGGACCAGTTGGAGGAGGAGCATACCAATAGGGAGGTTTATTGAATAGAGAGTGGGAGGTATCGGCTGATGATCAGTTTAGATTTAGAGCCTATTGTTAGTGTGAGCATTAAGGGTTAGCTTTTAGAAGTAATGGCTGATAGTGGAGCAGCGTTCACCTGCATTAGAACTAGAGAGGACGAGGATTAAGCAGCTGATATTGTCCACTCGCTAGTGGAGTTGTAACTTAAGCAACAGAGAAGAATACTAATACTTGTTTAGATAATATTCCAGTGGCTATGTTAAGGAGAAATGCACTAGAGTAGAAGAACATCAGAGAATTATTTTTAGCTGCTGGTGACAACATTATCATCATTACTGTATTGTTAGAGACAAGGTCCAATAAGAAATATATAATATAGGTAAAACAAGGTAAGCAACACAATAAGAACACTAGCAAAACAACAATACTACGATAAGGCACTGTACCAATGTTTTTAGATGGAAGGCAGGTATTTAATGTCACTGAGATTAGGCTGAGACAGCAACATAATGAGCATATTCTGAGACATAGTCAGACGACAGATAAACTTATACATCAGGTTTCTCAATAGGACATGAAAGGTGCTCACTCCTGTTCCATAAAACATTTTGTTAGTGGTATTACACCTTGGCTTCCTAAGAAGGATCCTCAGACAGTCGTTATGAGCAATCTGGAGGTTTTAATGCTAGTCTGCTTTTACTTGACCTAGAGGGGGGCAGTATATAGAGGAGTACAGTGGGCTCTAAACAGGTTTACCTTTACATCATCTGAGAAAATTAGAACTTCTTCCTCAGCATGTTAGCTTGAGCATACAGTATATGCCTCTGTTTGTATATGTCATTATCATTACTCATTTGAGCAGTTATAATATGACCCAAATATTTAGTTGGACAGCAAACTGCTAGTACCTGCCCAGACAGGATAAAAAGGAGGGAAGGGAGAGATTCTTGTCATTTCTGGTTCTGTAGATTATAGTGACACTCTTTTTAGCATTGTATTTTACATCAAGAAGACCTACATAGTTAGAACAGATATTCAGCAATTGTTGGAAACCAGTATTATTTGGAGGCAGGATAATCAAATCATCGGCATACATAAAGTGATTTACGGTAGGGTTACCAATCACATATCTCGTTCGGCAGCTGCTGAGCTGTACAGAGAGTTTATTCATACAGAAAGGGGGGTAGCAATGAAGATAAACAAAGATGATTTTCTTGAAGAGAGAGTATAGCATAGGAGGGGGTCTGTCATATGTGACTTTGAGGGTAGCTGAGGATTATGAATAGGGAAACATAGGAGCAATGAGGGCAGTAATTAGCAGAATTAATGGCTCTGACAGAAGCATGTAGTTTGGCAGAAGGTAAGAGAGTGATTATACATATAGACTTGGGGTATGCACATTCAGTCTGTCATCTTTTTGGGAGCAGTGTGGAAGAGTGTGGGTTTAAGAAAACTGATGGCTCACCAATACAACACAGTGTGCAGATTATGAAGTTGCTACAAGTTATGATGAAGCCTAAAGAGGTAGTGATAGCTAAATGTGCAACACATAAGTTAGATGTATGCGGAGTGAGGGGAGAGGAGTTCTAGTTCATCTAGGGCATATTCCAACACCAAATGGGCCAATGCGAGATTTAATGGTTAAATGACTGTGATGTGGTGAAGCCAGTGGGGGGGAAGAGATATATGCTAGTTGTTATTGACAAATATAGCAGATTGGTAGAGGCCTGTCTGATGAAACACAAGGATGCGCACTCAGTGGCTAAGTTTCTGTATAAAGAGATCATTCCTAGTTGGGGGATACTAGATTGAGTTACCTTGGACAAAGGGTCATGAATCTGTGGACAGAGTTATCAAAATGCTCTTGCAAAAATTATGTTTATATGGGGTGCTTTAAAAACCGTCTAGTGAGAATTTGGGGGAAAAAAGGGGCTAAATTGGATAGAAATACTTCCGTTGGCACTAATAGCCTGTCGTTTGAGTGAACTGCGTGAATTGAGGTCGACACCATGCTCAGAGAGAGAGGGGGATTGTAGTATGATAAAACATAATGAGGAAGATTATTACATGGGGGTGTGAATGGTTGATTTTGCATGCTATAAGTTTCAGTATATTTGTGTTGATTTGAGTGTGATATGAGATAGATAGGATTCTTACTGCATGAGTGATGGTTGATGCCGGTTGTGAAATCTATCTGATGGAGGATAATGTTATTGTTGATAAATGAATGCATTTAGTTGGGGGAAGGATGCAGATAGGATCTGAGTGGGTTGTTGGTATTATTTGGACATGTCTCAGATGGTTTCAGAGAGAGAATGTGTTTGGGGGAGTTGGTAATGAGAAACATTTTTGATGAAAGCGATGGTATGTTGAAGAGAGGGGAGTGAATGATGATTTATGATTTGTGATGTCATGATTTATAGGATGGTAATTAAAGAGGGTCAGAGGAAGTTGATTGGCGACAGATGGGTGATAGAAGGTTGATTCATATTCGAGGGAGTATGTGGAACATATGGTGTGTAAATGCAGAGAGTTATTTTTTAGGCATAGTACAAAAAAAGAGTGTGTCTTATTATAGAATGAGTGAAGTGAATGAGTGGGATTTCATTTGTGACATCTTTTTCAGTGTGAATGAGTGGTGGTTTGAAGTTGGGGGAAAATGATAAGAAAATGAATGGAAAATAGTGAGAAAAAAAGCAGGTGATATGCAACAATGCAAACTGAGTACATAATGAATGGTTCAAAATTTGTTAAATAGAGGTTTTTGGGGGATTTTTATGACATTAGAGAAGGGAGAAGGGGGGTATGAAATAATAATAATTCTACAGTTGTGGTGAGGGGTAAGTATGTACAAGCATCTGATGATGATTATTTTTGAGGGCCCGGCCCAGGTAAAGGGAAAAAATGAAAGAACATCAAGGTGGATATGAACATGAATAACTATGAAGCATGTATGGGAATTGAAGGTGTAACAAGAGTGTTATATGTTTGGGTTGATTCATAAATTTAAGGGGTTTGACAACTTTGAAATTATAGATTAGCAGTACATTCTGTTAAAATCGGTCATTGAGTGCACGCGATGATTGAGTTTAATGTGAAAAGTCTGCTATGATGTGATAGGACACATCAAGTGATTGTTTAATGTAGTCATATGAAATTGGGGAGATTCAATTATGATTTGGTTCATTGGTTGTCATGTCTGTTATGGAGATGGGGGATTTTTGTGGCTGTGGGAGATGTTTTGTTTCAGTTTATGGGAGAACAATAGCTTGAGTAGGAGGCCTTAGAAAGAGTAGAGAAGTGAGAGGTGGGCTTGAGGTGAGTTTAAAGGGGGGAAGGAGGAAAAAAGAAAAAAATAGAAAAAGGAAAAACCTGTTGAAATGAGTTGCATGAGGTATTTCAAAGAGAAAAATTGTGTGGAAATTATTGTTCTTTTTACTTTTTTAAGATGTTGTTACATAAGAAGTGGGGGTTGTGCTGAATGGAGGGAAATGTATGAGTGTCAACTGATGTAAATAGAGACCTCAAAATGTGTGAGAGGTAACTTAGTGTGTAACTAAATCAGAGATGCTCTCAACCATAAATAGAGACTTAGAGAAAATTAATAAGGGAAATGAAAAGGAGGCATATGCTTCTATTGTAAATAAATATTGTTTAAGGGAAACCAAAGAGGGGAAAGGGTTACTGTTTAAAGAGGTTAATGTGGAAAGTCGCTAAAATGGAATGAGCATGATTGATTTAGAGGGAAAATAATTGTTAGACCAATGTGTTATCCTCAAAATTTGTCGGGGCAAGATACTGGTTGTTTTTTCTGGTTTCAGGAAATTGCCGAAGAGGAACCAGGATTGTCCAGAATATTGCTGTCTGGGGGTTACAAGGACTCAGAGACTTAACAAGGGACAATTGACCCTGGATAAGCACTGGGAGACACTCTCCTGGAGCTGGACTTGGAAACTTTGGGGGTTAAAAGATAACAGGGGTTTTTGAGGAACACAATGGAATCTGAAGAAGTTAAATGTTGCAGATTTTTATGTTTTTGGATTTACAGGTTTTTATATTTTTGATGTGTGTAACAGTGGGAAGAAAATGTTTAAGAATGTTGATAACTGTGATTATAGACTAAAACTGTATGAGTTAAGAGAGATTTTCTCTAGTAGATATAGATTTGTAAAATTAGTGATATAGGTTAATTTGAATTGAATTGACAACAATTTGGATGGTAAGTAAATAGGAAAATGTTGATTATAATTGGACTTATTTTTGAAGGTCTCAGAACTATAGTCAAAATGATAAGAGTCTGGCGTAAAATAGAGAATTTAATGCATGTGGAAATGGCAACGAATTGGCTGAAGGTTGCTTTGAATAGGCGTAATAATCTCACTGGTCTTTTTTGCACTTTTTCTAGAAAGAGTGATTATTTGGCCAGAATTGAAGATTATACCTCACTAATGTTTAAAGGAGATTGGACATATCTATGAAAATCCTGCAATGAAGCATTCTTGGCAAAGAGAAAAATGATTGGAGCGATGAAGAAGAAGTGGGAGAGGATCAGTGTTTCTCTTTGCAGAGCATGTGGAAAAGTAGAGAGGAAATGTTTGATCTTCTTAGGGGGTTATTTGAGAACAAAATGAGCTAAGAGTTAAAAAGAAAAAAATGAAGTAGTTTTACCTTACTTTAAGTAATCCCTGTGTGTGGGAATTTAAGTAAGATCCCAAATCGAGGATCGATGATAAATAGCAATAAATAGGAGAGATGGGGATTGTTTGAGTGAAAATGGCATGTTTTAAGGACAAATGAGAGAAAAGAAAATAGGATTTAGGATTAGAGATTAGTTGGATAGCCTAGTATTAAACATACCCTTAGTAAGTTAACAATCTGACTTTTTGTGCTAATGTATTTTTTTCATTAGCAAGGGGGGCATGTGGTATATCAGCGGCCCACTGTCTGCCCACTGCCTATCATAATTAGTGATACTGACTTATAGTATATTGTAGTTGTCTTTTATTCTTAAATATTAAGTTAGGAGGTGTAAAGAACAGACTAGCATGTGACCTTTTAACTAACTAGGAGCAGAGGGAACAAAGGCCAGACAGTCCGACTCCTTTGGGGAGGGGGGAGAGAGTAGTAAATGAGGAGACTTAGGATTAGAACAAAAGGCATTGATTGCTATCAAAGGATGGAAGACAGGAGAAGTCACACCTTTACACACTCAAACGCAGGAAGGGAGAGGCACACACACACAAATGGAGAACAGCTGTATTGTCCTTAGAGATAGGGGGAGAAAGGGGGGTCTTTGGGGGGAGAGAGAGCTGAATAGGGAGAGCATTTGGTTAGCCTTTGTTCAAAGGAGGAGACAAGATGCAAGGTGAGATAAAATGCAGGAAGAGAAACAAAAGGGTACACACTGAAACACACGGAGAGCTAAGCACATATACATTTCTGGAGAAGCTTTTGATTGGACAGAGGGAGAGACAGCGAGAGCTGTGAATGGTCAGGTAGTCTGGAGGGGTGGAGCCTTGAGAGGAGGAGCAGAGGAGAGTCATAGTTTATTTAAGTCGATGCGCGCCAAGAAACAGATAGAGCATATTCTGATTTTCTCTCGGTGGTTATTTTTTCAGCCATCTTGTCCTTTGAATGCAAGTCTATTTTCTTCAAATAAACCCTGTTTTTTGAGACCTGACATTCGCCTCTCGACCCTTTTTCTGCATATTTCTGAACATACTTTTCACACACCACTGCCTTAAGAGACGACACCCAGGCACCTAACACAAAACAATCTAGATGGATAAACAGCACAACAGGTGAGAGGATTTATTTTTATTTTTATGGTGAGCTGTCCCTTTAATGTGATCTCTGTCCAGCTGTAAATCAATTTAATAAAAAAGCACTACAAATGTTAATATGAAAATTGTTACCTTTGGATGAATTCCAGCGTGCAAGCCGCCTGCCCCTGGTACATCAGATTGAAGTTGTAGAAAACCGAAAATAATGCTGCCATTCCAGCCACGAAGTTGGGATGTGGAGGCACAACCACCTGGCTCTCGACACTCAGCATCCATTTGGTCGCTGTGAGCGTCTCACCTAAAATCCATAAACATAAGAACTCCATGTAAATAAGCACTTTCTGGATTTCCACATACCATATCCACAGGCTGAACTGTTAAACTAAGACATAACAATCACAGTTCCTCACAGTTTATGAAATGCTTTATGACAGATTTCAAAACATTGTTTATACACTACCTAAGACAATCAGTCTCGGAGAGTCTGCAAGCGACACATCTCGTTCTACATCAGCTGCTGTTGCAGATACCTAAAAGGCAAAAGCACAAACAAAACATACAAAATTGAATAACAGGAGAATTGTGTTTTTTTTTTTCAAACCTGGACCCTATTTTACACACTGTATGCGTCTAATAAACACATCGTGACATTTTTTTTTCAAATTGGTCGAGTACTCACCGAGATATGTGCTCAAACAACTACACAGTAAAAATGTGTCAAGATCAGTTTTACAGTTTACACATACAGTGTGGAAAATAGGGTCCAGGTTGAATTTTTTTTATAAATTCTCCTTTAAGAACCATATCAATGTTCTTAAATGTTAAAGCCCATTTAATACAAATTACACATACTTGACATTGCTACCAACCATTTTCTAAATCACACTGGTATTTAGATTGATGAATGCATTTTTCCAACTTTTTCAGGCAGTCACCGATTTCACCTCATTTCATTAAAGGAACACTCCACTCAATAACTGTCAAACTAGATGACGGTTTTGAAGTCAGTCATCTAGTTTGACAGTTATTGAGAGTTGATTTTAGTTAATGAGTTATTAATTTGAGTTAGTGTGGACCAGTGATGTCACTGGTCCACACTTTAACACTCAATAACTGTCAAATTAAATGACAGACTTCAAAACAGTTTACAGTTTTCTGATATACTACTGATGTTCTAATGATACAAAGCTGGTTGAAAATGGGCAGAGTGTTCCTTTAAGATATGAAAATCGACTTGCAGACTTGAAACTTGCTTGAGATAATCCATCACAGTGAACATTTAATTGTAACAGTAACATTTTAGCAATTATTTTTGTGAAATTTGCATTTTTGTCACAGTGAGAGCAAGCTCTTCCAGCAACCTTTTTAATGCAAGGAAAAAAAATATATATGTGTAATACTTTTAGGATAGTCATTTTCTAACAACATAGCTTGTGTTTGCAATGCTTTTTGATAGTAGACTGACATCCTGGATTTCAGAGCACACTTGAATACACCAACAAGGAAGCATTATCTAAAGCATTAGTAATGTTATCACTGAAAGTTCACTGTGATGGCTTACCTATCCCAAGCAAGTTTCAGGTCTCTGCAAGTTCATTTTAAACTGTACTGAAATAAGTGAAACCAGTGGCTGCTTGGAAGGTAGGGAAGATGCATCCATTAGTGTAACAACAAGCTCATGGTGATTTAGATAATGGTCAGCTGAAATGTCAAGTACTTTAGTAGTACATGGACAAAAACAATAATCGGTATTGTCACTGATGAATATTGAACAAAGAATGAAACAGTGGTCCAGGCAAGATGGAGAGAAGTTAAAACATTGTTCATTTGCATATACCACCTTTGTATAATAAAAAAATCAGATTTTGTAATGATACAAAGCTGGTTGAATATCGGCAAAGTCGTCTTTTAAATGCACACTTACATCAGCCTGCAGAATGAGTGCCTCAGGTTTCTCTTTGAAGTGTGCCATAAGCAGGAGGATTGCACATTGTCCAGGAGAGGTTGCTCCACTGTCATCAAACTTCATCAGGATACGCTGTATCTCATCTCTGCCGCTCCCTGTTGCCTTTTGGCGGAAGAACCGAATGATCAGCTTCCCCATTTCTGCTGTGGCCTCCTCCATTTTCTCCAGGATGCTGATGTCAGTTAGTAATTTGAAGTGGCTGTACATTTCTTTGGGTGTGAAAAGATATGGCCAGTCATCCTTCATCTGAGCAATAGATGGAGGTGGGCAGGCGTTGATGGATTTCCGCTGTAGATAGTATGTTGCTTTCATCAACTGACTCAGATGTCCTCTCTCTGCCCCAGTCGGCCCCTCAGTGCTGTAAAGGTTCTTCATTTCTTGTTGCTTTTCTTTGAGACTTTCCTCAGATTCCTCTGGTGGGCAGTCAGGCTGCCATCTCACGCAGCCATATTGGTCAGCTGGTCCTCGTGGAATGTCTGGCACTGATGAATCTGAGACACGTTTCTGACTCCTACGTCTTGAGAGTATGTTACCACGATTAGCATGCTCTACTCGTGTTTTTATTTGCTTCAAAAGGGATCCATAGCCACTGCCAATTTTAGTGCCATCTTTCAGGACATCGGCGAAGCTTTTAGGATACTGATCGACAATCATCTTGGCGATCAAGGTGCAGTGAGATTTTGATGGATTTAACTCAGTCAGTCTCATTTCATCCACCACGATTCTGACCATTTCCCTGCGTTCTTTAGAACGGGGACGCTTTCTCTCCTCAGTCGCTGTTCTGATAGCAGACGGCATTCTATGCCAAGGAACTCTGAAGTTGTCTGTCCAGGTACTTGAATCCACACATATCCTGGATCTGGCGCTTGGAGTGCTTGCTGTTGAGGATGGGGAGGACGGGGGGACTGAAGAATCCTCTCCAGTAGTATCAGAAGCATCCTGGGTAGGTTCTACAGGAGTCAAAGTTATGAATCTTGATTGGTCTGGGGGGGGGGGGAATAGAGAAAGATTAATTTGCCGCCAGAAATCGCCGACATTTGGTTCTTGGAAAAGTCTGTGGTTTTAGAATGGGGATTTCACTTAAATGCATAAAATAAGGTCTGTGATAAACAAAGGTTTATGGAAATGCGAATTTGGGTTCAGCATGATAATCTTCACAAACGTGAATAACTTTTAAGTTTTATGCCCTTTGAAGTGCTTTATAAAAATCACGTAAAAAACACGCATTTACATTGCAAAAATCATAAAAATTACTCACGTTCATGAAGAGTATCATGCAGAACCCAGATTCACATTCCCATAAACTTTTGTTAACCACAGACCTTATGTTATACATTTAAGCGAAACCCCCATGTTCAATCCCATAGACTTTTCCACTGAAGAACCCAGAAGTATACTACCGGACTCATTTCTGCGGCTCTCTATATCCACAAACTCGGATAGCGATAACTTTCAAGTCGCCTAAATAACATTTTATAATATTGTTTGTAGTTTTGGTTATTTTGTACAGACCCTGTACATTTATGCCCTGTGACATACATACCGTTATCTTGCCATGCAGTGATGAGCTTGCGGCACTGTATAGATGAGAGGAGATTTTCGGGCAGATCGGCTTCTTTAACGTATTGCAAGTCAGCTGCAGATTCAACTCCTAGGCTGCTCAGTTTCTTCAGGAGGGGCACGAGTTGATTCTCTGGTAGGCCAGGCAATACTGCTAAAACAGCATAGCGCATCTCCTCCTCCAATGTTGACATGTCTCTACAAATCAGGGAAAGAGTGATGTAAGATCATCACTGATCTGCCATTGAGCTTGTACTGAACTAATGGGTGGTAATCAAGGAGGTCCTCTTGCTTTACACACATGTATTGTAGCTCTTCAACTACCTCCAGACAGTGGACACCCAAATCAAAAAGCTCCACAGCCTGCTGCCTCCCCACAACGAAGTAGACAGAATCATTCTGATTTACCAGAATTAATTTAATCCCACCCATGTGCAGACCTTCATCATCTTGTCCTAGGACAACATACATGCCCTTTTTGTACTTTGTGCCTTTGAAAGTGACCTCATTAGTGGCTACAGTTGTGTTATATGTGAAGTCAAATGCTGCAGTTGCTGCCTTGATTCTCTCATTGTAGTCACTGACATAGAATTCAGTTCCTCTCTCAACCTGAATGACAGGTGGAAAAAGACTCCCAGCACTTAAGTATGCTTGAAGGAGCTGGTGTATCTCTGCTAGAGTAGCACACAGGTTCTTAAAGTTGTGCAATTTTCTTGCACACTGTTTGAAGAATGTGTGCTTACTCTCAAATCTTAACTCATTGGGTGCCAAGGACGCCGTACGGCGTCTTTTTATTAATCTCGCTTGGGTGCCAAAGACGCCGTATGGCGTCTTTTTTTCGAAATTGCTTTTATTCAATTTTTAGATCGTTTAGGACCTTGGGCAAGTATTCAACATGAATCCCTACAAGAATCGGATGCGTAAATCGGCGCAATCTTGACGCGATGCAGTGCTGCCCCCCCCCTTCCTGCGTCAGGGCGCTGCCTTTCTCTTCTTGAGAGCGCGACAATCGGCCATTCCTTCCTTGTCTTCCCTTCCTCTCGGTCCGTGTATTTCCTCTTGAGCATATCCATAGCATAGCGAGTATTTAGCGAGTATTTAGCATAGTCATTAGCGATAGATTATATTTAGATCAGTTTGTGAGATTGTGTGGTGAGTAGATTTGAGTGTTTGGCGTGTTTGGTGAGTGGTTTGTGTGTCTGAGACACACAAACCACACACAGTGTGTGTGTGTGTGTGTGTGTGTGTGTGTGGGAGATCGCGTGTGTTAGTTAGCGTTAGCAGTAGATTAGCTCTTAGTTAGTAGTGTGTTTGTGAAAAAAAAAAACAAAAAAAAACAAAAAAAATAAGTGTCGGTGTTGGTGTTGGTGTCGGTGTGTCTGTCTGTCTGTCTGTGTGTGTGTGTGTGTGTGTGTGTGTGTGTAGTTGTCTCTGTCTGTGTGTCTGTGTTAGCTAGTTTATAGCCAGGTGTAGGCGTGTAGCTATAGATTAGCTATGCCCAGGCGCAGACGGCCTAGGCCCGGAGCTGGCCAGCTTACGCTGGAGCAGGCCCTCTGCCGTGCCGTGAGGAAGAGAGATCTTCCGGAGACTGACTCCGAGGACCCCTCATCCGATCCTTCATCGGATCCTGTGGAATCCAACACGAGGGATGGTGACTGGCATCCACCACCTCGTCAGGCCCACCTGGATTCCAGCGATGGTGAGATGAATCGATTTTCAAAAAATCATCTGATATTGAAAACACATATCATGTATCTTATTTTTATAAACTCTCACTTTGACTACAGACTCTGACGAGTTTGATGAGGAGGAGGAGGAGGAGGAGGAGGAGACTGATCTGGCGCCTCAGAGAGGCTCAGAGGAGGGGGATGTGGCGATGGCGTCTTCTTCAAGAGGTGAGAACCTATACTTTGCAGGAAATTCATGTCACGTATACAGCCAGCTACATCTATAATAATAATAATTGATTGGATTTATATAGCGCCTTTCTAGACACACAAAGCGCTTCACATATCAGGGGAGGGAGGGGGAGGGAACTCAACTCATCCACCATGTATTTGTCAGGACAAAAGGAAACCATGAGAACAATCTAAACATGTGACTTACAGTACAGTATCTATATAGGAACAGGCATCACTGGCCAGCAAGTAAACAAACCATTGGAGGTAATAATGTAAAAAAAAAAAAAACGCACACACTTATTCATCAATTTATTTTTGTCAACACAAAGCTTGGTAAGAATAACAATCCTGAATTAGCCTACTAATACCATGTAAAATATAAAATTTCAGAGTTGCAGCACAGCTCTGAGGAGGGGACTGACGATGAAGGGGCAGGTGCTCCCGCCAGCTTTCGTCGTGCCCGCTTGCAGTCCAGTGACGAAGGTGAGATATAAGCCATTTTAGAATTACAATTATTCATCTGATATTGAAAACATAAACTTTTTTCCCTCAAGAATGTATCATATTTTATAAACTCACTTTGACTACAGGGGAGGAGGAGGAGGAGGAGGAGGTGGTGGAGGAGGAGGAGGAGGAGGAGGAGGTGGTGACGACTGAGCGCGTGCGGGCATCTGCAGTTGGGAAGAGAGGGTCTTCAAGAGGTGAGAATCTATAGATACTTTACAGGAAATTCATGTCACGTATGCAGCCAGCTCATCTATAATAATAATAATAATAATATCAATTATTATTATTATTATTATTGTCAACACAAGGCTTCTAATTATTGGAAAAAAGACAGCTTTTTTACATATCACAATTGTCTGAAGAAAAACCTTTTATTTCATTTTTCAGCGGGCAAGCCTCGTCAGGAGGACTCTCCACGCTGGCATACTATGCCAGACTGGAGCCCCAAAGTCTTCCCCTTCACAGCAATGCCAGGTCCCAGGAATGCGGCTGCATCACTACAGTCAGACAAGCCGGCAGATTTCCTGGAGCTGTTCCTCGGTGATGAGCTGCTGCAGATCATTGTTCAGCAGACCAACATCTACGCTAAACAGTGCATCGCCGTGCTGGATCAGCTGCACATGCCCTACACCCGGGTAAACGCCTGGCAACCGCTGTCTGTGGGAGAGCTGAAGCGATTCCTGGGGCTCCTCTTCCTCACTGGCCTTGTCAAGAAGCCCAAGATTGCGGACTACTGGTCTCTTGATGTGGCGATGGAGACCCCATACTTCAGGAAGACAATGTCCCGCAACAGGTTCCAGCTGATATGGCGCTTTCTCCATTTCTGTGACAATGAGAGGGTCGATGCCACCGACCGGCTCCACAAAGTGCGGCTCATCCTTGACTTGCTCCTCTCCAAGTTCAAGGAAATGTATCAGCCCTCCCAAAACATTAGTGTGGATGAAGGGATGCTGTTGTGGAGGGGGAGGCTACGTTTCCGTGTGTACAATCCGGCAAAACCGATAAAGTACGGAATAAAGAGCTATATTCTGTGCGATTCAGAGAACGGGTATTGCTATGCAATGAAACCCTACTGTGGAATTCACAGCACCCTACTGGACACCGTGCAGTTCCTCATTGCCGGCCTGGAGGGATATGGCTACCGTCTCTGGATGGATAATTTCTACAACAGCGGGACCGTGAGCCGACGTCTCCTCAGCCTCCAGATGCACTCAGCTGGGACACTCCGGGTGAAGAGGGGCGAACCTGCGTCCATCCGGCAGGTGACCATGTCGGATCTGCGAGTAGGTGAACGACTCGCTCGTCATGACGATGGGGTGATGTTCCTGGCATGGCGGGACAAGCGCATCGTCAGGATGATCTCCACCTTCCACCAGGATGTCATGAAGACGGTGGCAGTGAAAGAGAAAGGGCAAAGTGAACGGGTCCTGCAGAGCAAGCCAGCATGTGTTGTCGAGTACAACCAGTACATGAGTGGGGTTGATCGACTTGACCAGAAGATATCATACTATCCATTTGTGAGGAAGACGTCCAAATGGAGCTCCAAGTTCGTGGTCTACCTCATGCAGATTGCAATGAGCAATGCATTTATTCTGTACAGGAAATGCAACCCCACGTCCAGCTGCAAAGTCCTCAAAGAATTCACCCTGTCTGTGGTGAAATCGTGGACGGAGGCGACATCTGCTTGCCCCCCCCCTCCTCCTCCAGCAGACGAGCCACCTCCTCTTCCTCCAGGAAGGACGCCAAGACACACACGCCAACGGTCCAATTCAGTGAGGCAGAATGTGGACTTTGCGGGTCATGTGCCACAGCCGGTGAAAGTCCCGCCCACCAAGAGCAAGGCAAATCGAAAATGTGCTCACTGCGCAGCAAAGGGACACCGTAAAGAGACCAAATTTGTCTGCCCCCAATGTGACCATGTGCCTCTCTGCCTCTACCCCTGCTTTTTTGAGTATCACTCACAGTGATTGTTGTATCTTTATACAACAATCACTGTGAGTGATACTCAAAAAGAGACTAGATAACAGTACTATTATTATTCTATAGTTATTTATAGATTATTATTATATATTATTATATATATTATTATTATATATTATATTATTATTATATATTATTATATATAGATAGTTATTTATAGATTATTCTATCCTATTCTATAGTACTACAGTACTATAGACTCGCCCCCACATCTCAAAGCAGCAGTTATAAAAGATCTGTATGTTTTGTGCTAACTCCACACAGGTCATCTGAATATGGCTGTCCGGACAGGGGGATGCCCAGAGAGGCCACGGCCCATTGTTTATAGTACGGTACAAGACAATAATATTTTCTATAACAGTGATGCTGATGTCATAACTGTCCTCAATGTCATAGGCTCGGATGATGTCATCGGTACAAGTGTCCAGTGATGTCAGCAGTGATGATGTCATCGCTCGTGACCTTTTTTTGCCTCCAATATACAGCATGTGTTCATTTCCAACTCCTGTGAAGGTTATTTTCAAGAAAATAAAACAATGCAGGAAATTTTGTGTTTGACTATTTTTATAATGTTGCACAAAAAATGAAAGCTTAGAATGTGTAGTTTCATCCAGAAAAAGAAAAAAAGTTGATATCTTCTTTCTTTGTGGAAATATGGACTTCAATATCCAGCATGACCCCGTGAAAGTGAGCATTTTGATGTTAGACCAAGTGGTATACTAATATTTGTAGAAAATAAACAAAACATTCTTTTGACATACTTTTTCCCGCAAGTAAACTAGACATTCTAACCTTTCATTTCAGCTATAGCATTTTGTTCAACTCAAAGGAGAATTCATTATTTGGCCTATGTTTACATAAAGTTGTCTTGATTTGCAACTATTTTGAAGGTCCATGTGAAGAAGATAAAACAGTGCAGGACATGTTGTGTTTTGAATATTGTTATTATGTTACACATCAAATGAAAGCTTTCAATGTGTAGTTTCATAAAAATAAAAAATAAAGTTGATATCTTCTTTCTTTGTGGAAATATGGACTTCATTATCCAGCATGACCCCATGAAAGTGAACATTTTGATGTTAGACCAAGCTGTAAACTAATATTTGTAGAAAATAAACAACACATTCTTTTGACATACTTTTTCCCGCAGGTAAACTAGACATTCTAACCTTTCATTTCAGCTATAGCATTTTGTTCAACTCAAAGCAGAATTCATTCTGTCGCCTTTCTAACATAAAGATGTGATTATCTCAGAAACTAATTTCACCATGCTGTTTTCGGTCGAAAACACTCTTTTTCAGAGGGGTGTATTTCCAAAATGGAACAGTTTATAAACACACTTTTTTTTTTTTATGAAACAGAAGGGTTCAAAGTTTCATTGAGGCTATTGGTTGTCCATATAAGAGGAACACAAAAAATGATATGGCTATATTAAAATGCATTGCGGCCTATGTGGCACAGTACAGCAACCTTTTGCCCAAGGGCCGTGGCACCCAAAGTGTTAATGTCCAAAGTCGGATGAGAGGGCCAAACTTAAGTATAAGCTCGGGATAGTGGCAGAGATAGTGGTGCTTTGGTTTAAGGGGATGGTCTGGAAATAACTCAACTCTAGACTCGATATATTCTTCAATCAGTACATTCAAGTAGCCAACCTGATTGGCAGTAATTGTTGGTGAACATACATACCCAACTATTTCTCTCATGAGCAAAATCAACTTCCATACATCACTTTCAAGAGGATTCTTTATCCTGTCTCCAACCAACAGAGGAAATACTCTCAGCAAGCACCAATTTTGGACTGCATGACCACTTAACTTTTCACTACCTGGGCTGAACTCAGGAGGCTTGTCATGTGCTTCATTACCAAGATAGCTAAACTGGCTTATGCATCTATTCAACTCTACATAAGTGAAATGTTTCCCCTGGTTTACCAAGTGGTTAATGCATAATGCTAAGTCACAAGAAACAATGCCTTCAAAAAGGTCATGTCCAAGACACGGTGGAAGACCAGGCTGGCATACATGAAAATAACGCAACTGGTTGAATAGGGAGTCAAATTTTACACCACACACTGAGTCTGTGTTACTTGTTGTTAAGTCTTGTACATGTTGCTGATAGGACTGCTTTGTTCTTTTTGAACCAACTGATAATGGACTAGAATGAAATGTTTCTCTCTGTATGTCACAATATCTACAAAAGAATTTACTCCTGCTGAAATTTTCGAGAAAGCCACCAATGTTGTGAGACCCAAGATTATCCCCAGATATTGCACATACAGCACCTCTAATAACTGTCCCATCCCTCAAAACAATACCAATATCCTCTAGCTCCTTCAGGTCTTTTATCAATGGATTGAGAACCATTTCCTGCCCAAAATACTTAAAGTCTTGTTCTTTGCAGAGAAGAACAAGCTGCATGTGATCGATATTTGATCTGTTGTAAGGCAAAATGTCGCCTAACGTTAGGTAGACTGCCAGGACCTTGTGTTTCTTTCGGCCACTACCCAAAGGGTTGGCCACCTCAAATGAATCCTGGTAAAGAATTAAGGCTAAGGATGATGTGTCATTTTTAAGTAAGACGTTATCCGCAGTATTGTGTCCATCCCATATATCCTCAAACACATCTTGGGTAGAGGGACGAGCATGTGCTTTATCGTACTGCATTTTGAAAGCCTCAGATTCAAAAAGTGCCGAAAGAGTTTTCTTTATTGGTACATACTGCGCAAAGCAGTCTTTCCCCGAGTCATTAGTACCTAGATACACAGGCACCGGTTCAACATAGTTGAAGCTGTTTTTAAAGACCGTCTTGCGACACTGATCAGTACGTAAAACCGCATTGCCTGCTTTAAGTACGTCTTCCTTTTTGAGCTCCTCAATTACATTTGTAATAGTGTCGTTAGGCACCCCAAGTACTGACAATTTGTCTTTGAGTTTAGAAAAGACATGTGACTGGGCAAGATTATGAATTTCTTGGACCTCTTCAATGATAGTCTGAATTACAGACGCAGGTAAAAGCAGTTTGGCCTGAAGCTTCAAACAGAACAATGACAAATTCTTCAAAAATAGTTCTTCATCCACACTAGCAAAAAGCTGATCTGATTCTGGCTCCTCATCATTATCAATTTGAGAGGTGGACGGCTGACTCACAGGTTGGGATGAGTTTTGGAATACTGCTTCATTTATATGTTCAGCTGTACTGTTTTTGTGCATTCTTGATATATGAGATGCAAATGTGGATTTTACACCAAATGTTTTCTCACAACCTCTAAAAGGACATTTTATTTCCCTGCCTTCTTGTATATGGCCTTTCAAATGATTAATGAACTCCTTCAAATTTGTACATTTAATCTGACAAAATTCAATCTGACATATAAATGTTGTGTCAGTCTGTTCAAATCTGTCAGTCATGCAAGACTTTTGATAACCCTTATGATCTCTGTATGAATGAGACTTGAAGGCAGCAAACTTTCCGAATGCACGGGAGCAGTCAGGTACACCACAGGTGAACAGGCAGTTTGGTGCATTACTGTGTAGTTTCATATGCTGGGTGAAACCAAGTATAGTATTACTCTCATGGCTACACTGTTTGCAGTGATACATTTCTGGGCTAGATTTTGGTTGTAACGATGGCAAAGATAGTCAGACACAGCTCTATTGCCAGCTCTAACACTCTCACCAAGCAGGTGGAATTGGTCTCTGATTATCCGTGGTCTCTGCTCCGTGCCTTCAAGTTCTCTGACTGCCGGCCAGCACCTGGAGGAGGGAGGGGGAAACACAGAGGAACTGACTCAGACCGATAACCGTTTAACCGATAATCGACCGTTTAAACATTAACCGATTAATACTATCAGTTAAACGGTCTCCGAAAATTGCACGTGCCCTTTAACACGTGCCATGTGGGCCCTGAGCGCAGAGCAGGTCACTGTGACAGGCTGTAGCCACACCCATACACAAGCTGCATGCAACCTTCGAGTGATTTTCCTCCAAGTCCCCCATCCCCTCTGCCTATAAAGATCTATGACAACTGTTAACATCAGTAAAAACACAAAAACAAAAAAACAGTCAAGCATCAAGCTGCCATGTCCAGGGACCCCCATCCTGCATAAGATGAGTAAAACCTGGGCATTTCCATCACTGAGTCTTAGTAGTTAGCAGCAGGACTGGTCACTTAGCATTTTCAGAAGGAGCACGTGTGCCCCTAATGCCTACCCCACACTACAGGATTTTCAAATCCTTGAAGATTATAAAAATCTTGAGAGCCCACACACTACAGGACAGAGAGAGCCGATTTTTTTACATTTCAATCTTGGGACACACACACAATCGCGTCTGTTTAAACGCAACCCCACACACTAGAAGATTATGCCGAAGATTCACCTTGGAAGCAGGGCTCGACGTTAACTTTTAAAATGCCTATTCAGTGTGCGCACCAGGGTGTAGTAGTAGTAATAATGATAATAATAATAATAATAATAATACATTTGTGTCATTTCGTTTTCTAAACAAATCTTATTTTTGTTTTTATAATGCATTTGCACTGAAAGGATTTGTTTAACTAATATTTGCGCGGACAGCCGCGTCCATTCGGGGTGTAGGCCTACTGTGCACGGCCAGGCGAAAACCGTCTGCACAGGTGCCTTGTGGAGGGGGCGTCTGCTGATTTGACTCACTTTTCCGTGTGGACACTCGCCGATGCGGGAAGCATATGAGACCTAAGCGCTTGTTGTAGGCTACATGCTTTGCAGGAAAGCATTAGTTTTCCGTCCCGTTCAAAGACGCAGGGTATTTCACCTCGATGACAATTTCCTCATTCTTTGTTTCTGTGCGGGGCTGCGTGCGGACGCGGACCAGATTATTTTGCGGAAAACTGTAATGGAAACGCAGCTACTACTGGCTCTCTGCTCAAGATGCAATCGCCTGTCGGGTTGTAAATATCTAACATGTTAGATATGCCCGATTCACAATCGGGAAGAGGCAGTCTTCCCGATTGTGAATCTTTGAACCCCACACACTACAGGATCTTTTGGGAAGATTATCTGCCCGACGCGCTTCAAATCGGGAGCACCCCCGAGAAAATCGGGAGGGGGGAATCTTGGCCATAATCTTGCAAATTATCCTGTAGTGTGGGGTAGGCATAAGTTGAAAAAACTAGGAGCACAAAAATAATTTTAGGGGCATGATAAAAAATGTATTAAATAATGCGTTTCTTCTTAATAAAGGGATATTAGGAGCATTCAACGTTATCTGTTGCTGTGGCTTCTGTCCCGCTAGCGCTAGCTTCTTCAGCTAATGATAACGTTACATCTTCGTCTTCACCACCGTCTACTCCGACTGAAGCTTAATTTTCTCCCACATTCGCCCATCTAAAATAATGCTTAATGGTAGAGATGCACCGATTGCCATTTTCTTGGCCGGTTCCGATTTCCGATTTTTGAATAGTCTGACTTGCCGATACCGATTTTGGCCCTTTTCCGATTTTATTTCTAAGAACAATAATTGACGGGTAAGTTTTTTTTTTTTTTTTTTTTTACTTTGCTTTAATAGAAAATTAAGATTCATGTGTCACATTTCTTATCATTTGCATGAGGTAGGACGATCTCACTCAAAAACATCTAAAAATAAAAGTGTTCCAGGTTACTGGACGGAGCTTTTCTTTTTTGTCTAAATACAATGAATATAAAACAATTAATTCCAGTAGGCTATATCCCACAGCTATCATGCATTTACTTTTCCAAAAGAAAAAAGGTGCAACAGAACAGGGGCTCCAGATGGAAAGTAGCCTATAGCTAAATCTGTTACAAAGCATCTCTCCCCCTATGGGGTTTAATGTTTTTTTTGTATATGTCCCTGCCAAATAAACTAATAAAATAAAATAAATAAACATCAAAATGTTATCCATGGACAAGGAGTTTATAGCCTATAGGTCTGGAGAGGAGGGTGAGGTCCGCCCACGTGTCTGCAGCCAGGTACTCTTGGGTCTGGAGCCCAGACCTTCGAAGCCATGCCCACTCTACAGTTGTGGATTTGGCTGTTCTTGAGTAGATGAGGAAATGAGTTTGAGTTGACTCAGTTTGAATATCAGAAGTTTACACACAGAGTCCGTTTTTTTTAATCCGCCATCTGAAAAAAAAATCATCGCGCACACAAAACCTTGCACACTGGTCCGATGCGTTTTATTATTATGTTCGTCGTTCTATTCGCAATACGAAACAAATAGTCCTCTCCTCTATCCACCGGGGTGAAATTGGTTTTATATTCGATATTCGCCTGTTTTACCCGTTTCTAGAGCAGCAGCAGCTGATCTGCAGCAGGCAGCGGTGATGTGGACAGCAGCTGGTAGTACCTTCACTTCGCCAAGCCGGCTGTGTTGCGCTGTGGCCGGGGAGAGAGAGGGGCCGGTGAGGTGAAACGAGCCGCTCAGACTGGAGTGGACTCCAGCCGAGCGGGACTCGGCAACGTACCCTGCCCCTCCGTCGCTTATTTTCAACTTGCATGAGTGTGACAAACTGTCAAATTTCCACAATGAGGAGGACATGCTGGCGTGTTTCCTTTTGGCTGCTTGGGGTGCGCGCACGTCACGAATCGCTATGTGGACTCCCTCTCTCTGTCTCTCTCTAGTTTCGTTTCCGCTGAGATCACATGCTTTTTTTCACCAGTCACCATTGGTTCAAGGCAACGCTGTGTTACCTTCAAGTGAACTGGGACACAGGCTCTCAACTTTAATGCCGGTCTGATTTTTAACGCTCTGAAAAAATAAATATATATATTGAAGGTGGAATTCTGTACTCGCACACGTGCCCCAAAAGGCATTTTACAATTCGCACTGTTCTATTTTTAGTCGCATATGCGAGTAAAACGGGCGCAGTCACCAGCCCTGGTTAGCAGTAGTATTGTACTCACCGTGCAAAGTTCTTGTCTCCTCACTTAAAGTCCCACACTGTGATGGCATAACTCGTACTGAGACCACATCGACCAGAATCTTCCCATTCACTGCAAGAGAGAGAGAAAGTGAGCACAGTTCAGCTAGCTCTATCTCACCTCTGCAATCTGTTCCTGTACTGTTTTACTTATTTTAACCATTTTAGTAATATTCACTGGTTTAAACTGCACCTTGTATTTTCTTATAAACAGCATATTGTAAATGGCACTTCAATTGGCAATAACATATTCAGTAATAAACATATTACATCCGTCACAAAACAAATTAAAAACACCATATTACACCTTCAACTGTGTTACAGGATGAGCTGCTAACCAGTTTAACTATGCCCTTCTGCAAATTATACCTGCTGGCTGGCATATAAACCTCTCTATAGCCACTCCAACTACAGGCCCAGAATTAAACATGTGAGCATTGCAGGTCTGACTTGGCTTAAACACTGAAGACAAATAGCATTTTTATTGACAAGACACAGTAACATAAACAACGTGGTTAGTGGTTAGCTCACTAGCTAGCGCCAAATGAATACCACATTCACTCATACTTTAACAGATAGGCATCTCCCGGCCCCACATTCACATTTCCATCGTATAAATCTATGTTGTTGCCCTAACAGTCCTTGCCTGCATGTGCACAAACATTAAACAGGTCCGTTTTGTTTTTATCAGTTAAGCTAGCTAGTTAGCTAGCTAGATAGTTAGCTAGCTTAACTGATCAAAACAAAACGGCGGCTACGTTGGGCTAGCTAATGCTAGGTCGCAGCCCATGTGTCCCACTTTACATCGCAACAGAAAATATAATGCTACACACCCACACACAACATAAAAGTAACGTTTTAAAGCTCTTACCAGTCACCAAGCTGAAATAAATGTCCCTCATTCCCATTTCCCACACCACAGTGCTACACGTACACTTCTCTTACTTGGCTAGCTTCTTCTTCTACTAATGTTTAACGGCGGTTGGCAAACAACTTGGTGCATTACCGCCACCTTCTGAAATGGAGTGTGAATCAGAACGGACTTCTAAAACACTATCCTGGCTATATTATTCTTCTATTTAGTCCAGTTTCCTCTAAAAATGAAAACATAGCCCTATACCCCACATTCCCTGAATTAAAATAGTTATTTTAACTCCAGCTTGATGCAATTGCACTCCGCTAGCTGCTGATTTACTCCACAAATTAAAACCATTTTCAAAATACGCGTTATTTTGATAAACTGACCTTACAACGGGGCTCTATAGAGTTACGTGTGTCTAGTAACATTATTAACACATCATAAAGATAGCGCTGTTTCTGATAGTTTGCTAAAATACTAGTGCTAATCTGTTAGCGAGCTATTGGCGAGCTTTTCTTCTGCTGCTTTTAATAGCTATGCAGCAGACTAGATGCCTTGCGGCACATTGCTGCCTCTCACTGGTTGGAGATATTACTGTTTCTGCTTGCTGATCTGTGGTATTGTACTGTCAATGGGTTGTAGCCACAGTCTATGGTTGTAGCCTACGTGACATCCATTCGAAGGAACGCTAAATTAACTCTGCCAGTTCTGACTTATACTAATGTCACGGTAAGCGATATTTTCCCCAAGATGGATTGGCGAAGGCATGACCCGTCCACCTTGACCAAGCTGGGCAAGAAATATCACTCACAGTAACGTTTACAAGTCGGCAGGGAATGTTACAGTGCGAACCTTTCATGCAGAATAAGGTTACATACACATTATCAAATATAATGCAAATCGTTATGGGTTAAAATATTGAACTTACCGAGGAGCAGAGGCGAACTTAGGACGAGGCGGGTAGACTAATAATAATGGCGTCTCTCCAGAAAGTTTCTGTTCACATAGCTCCACCCATACTTTCCATGTGCCGCCAAAAAACACATTCAATTATTGTATTATGGTAGAAAATACAGTCAAAACACTCACCTGTTGTAAATGTGTTTATGCTGACTGTAAATACACCGGTAATGAATTGTAGTTGGTTTGTGAACCCATAATGCATTGCAAACTACAATTAAAGAATGTAAACTGATTAAACAATAACTGATTGTAAAGTTTTACTGTAGAAACTACAGCAATTTGTTACAGTGTGTGAAATGACTCAATCCCTGAAGTGTGGTATTGTGGACTGATTTTTATGATGTCTTTTATCAGTCTCGGAGCCAGCAGAATTGCTGTCAATTTTTCACATGCTGCAGTACCTACACACAGGAGTAATGTAATTAATCCAATTTGGCAACATAAATAGCTGTAAACATGATCAGCGATTTACAACTGCACTTACTTGGCTCGAGCCACTCCCTTGCCTGCTCACCGACTAGAGGCTGGTGGAGACACTTTGGAAAAAGGGCATTGTCATGGGTGTGGAGATTCTGGGTGTGGCTGGCGATGGAGGACCACTTCGCCTCAACCTCCTGCGGTGATGCAGAGGTCATAGCCGACCAATAAATGTGGTTCACCACACTCTTCCTCCACAAGGCCACCTTCTGCATTCCTTTAACTTTAGCAAGTGCATTAATCTTTTTCCCTACGCCTGGGCACAAAACATAAAGCTTACAAACACAAATTGTAAGAGAAAATTGGAGCAATATGATGTTTTAGTATCGTTTCATACATACCCTTTCCAATATGCCACGGGTCAAAGTAGTGAGTAATCTCACTTCTTTGCTCCCGCAAAAATTTCCGGACTCCTGTATGTCTGTCAGTGACTACTGCTTTGACTGGGACTCCCTTGCGCTCCAGCAGAGACAGACTTCTCTCAAATCCCTCCTTCTCCATCCGTCCGCTGTTTCCAACGTTATTGCTCTGGTGATGGATCAAAAAAATAGATATATGCTCTGCACAGGACTCATGTGAATTATTTTTCTTACTGTTTTTCTATCAATGTCTCACCTGAACCAATTAAATGTCAATGACTTTGTTTACTTTGAGATCCATCATAGTGTAGCTCCCATACTTTGCAGAATGTCAGAGATGGGAAGTAACGAAGTACAAATACTTCGTTACTGTACTTAAGTAGATTTTTCGAGTATCTGTACTTTACTTGAGTATTTCATTTTCTGACGACTTTTTACTTTTACTCGTTACATTTTAACACAAGTATCTGTACTTTTACTTGTGTACATTTTCAAAACAGGTTCGTTACTTTTGTTTAAATGCACGAGAATGTAATTTAAAAACGAGTAGAAACGGGAGAACGGAGCAGTAATAGATAACCTCGCGTCACCAGGCTCTTCTCGGCGAGAAAGAGCCTGGCTCCCGCCCACAATTGATTTTGTCACCCTACTGGTTCCAGCCTAGAGCCCGCCCTAGAC
This sequence comes from Poromitra crassiceps, assembly GCF_964638095.1. Lineage (NCBI taxonomy): Eukaryota > Metazoa > Chordata > Actinopteri > Beryciformes > Melamphaidae > Poromitra > Poromitra crassiceps. The sequence continues at coordinate 333,172 of NW_028152202.1, forward strand.
CGGTTGGCAGCGTTTCTAGCTCGTCAACTTTCACGTTAACTTGACAATTTGACCCAAGTATCAGAATCCTCTTTCACCGTTTTGACCGGTGTGTCAGGCGGTGGTGGCAGAGATGCGATATTGCATGAACGTTTTGTTTTATGTAACGCTAGCTTTGTTTTGATCAGACTCTAGTTTAGGTAACATCACCGCGTCAAGCTAACGGCAACAAAGACGTTGTTAGGCGCATTGCCATCCGGTGTTAATTCTGGGTCCGGGGTTTACGCCCCCATGACAAAAAGCGGGGTGGAAGGTGCCCAGACTAGTAATAGACGAGTTTCCCAGCTGCTGATAAAAGCTCATTCCAGCTCCGCCAATAGTATGACTTGGCACTCCTCCGGGGCGTGGACAAAGAAGAGAAACACGGATTTTCTCTGAGGGGAGACACACGCAGACATTAGGGGCCGTGCAGACAGCCAGCACTTATTAGCCCTCGTCTTTTTGCAAATCATTCTCTATAAATACGCGCTTAGCGCGCATCTCTTTCAAGAAGCATTTCATCGCGTTTAAAAGCTGGTGGTGTTTTTTTAGCGCAGCGCTCTTGGCGCTGAAAGCCGAGGAAAGTTTAACAGAAAAAGTGCCCTGCTCCTCTTCACTCCTCCCACCTCGAGTCTTCTCCCAGGAGGGGAGGATTTTCATCTCGCTGCTTCCAGAGCATGGCCGTAACTAGCTATGAGCACGGGGAGGTCCGGACCTCCCCTAATATTTCAGAGGATTTTTTTTTTTTTTTTTTTTAATAAAACAATCTGCATGGAAAAGCATGAAAAACACGGGATCGCTTTTATTTTGAAACGAAAGGCAGGTCAGGCAGGAAGTCATCTGACGCCGTGTCCGCGGTAACTTGATTCCGAGAGAGCAGCAGCATGGTGGTGAGTGATGACTGTCTGTCTGCCTGGCGAGATAATTGAAGGTGAGCGAGCTGCGAGACAGTGAGCGAGTGAACGACAGACAGTGAGTGACACTGACAGATTTTTTAGCAACAACCAAGAAAGTAAGTGTCTAGTCTGTCTCTTAAGTAATGTTACCTGTGTGACACGTTGGGATGCTACTGGCTAATCATGCATGATGCCAATTGCCAAGCTCCCGAAGTCAGGTATGCAGGTGGCTATATGCATGGTTTCAGTTTCATGACCCAATAAGTAACAAAAAGAGGTGGTGTAAAGTTAAAAACAACATCATATATTTTATTTTATTTTTCAATCGTTCCTATCAGGAATAAATAAATGTCCCTCTGTATGTTTTTTTTATTATCGATGATGACTTTGTGTGTTGTGTACGGCTTGGGTTGTGTACCTGTGTTTGTAGGTGTCATTTTGATATGAATTTGGCTAAAACAGTTTGTGTTTGTTAGTTACAATTATGTTGACAGGAGAGCTGAGCAGGTGGTGACATGAAAGAGAATATACTGAATAATGACATCACAACAGTATAATCCTAATGTTGATTTAAAATGATATATTACTCTAAATATGGCTAAAAAAGGGGGGGGGGAAAACTAAAAAAAAAAAATCCGAATCCGCCTCCCCTTGCTGGACCTCCCCTATTTCGGAACCCTGGTTACGGCCCTGTTCCAGAGTTGCCAATAATCTGGCATTTCCAAGCGTATGGAGTTGTTCTAACACATACATTCAGTTTGTGCACTGTCAACATTCAGCTAATATGGAATATGGTGGTGTTCTTCGAACACCAGAGACAGTTCTGTCTTAATAATAAACCTTGAATTTGTGAATGTGATCAACCTGTGGACATTCAGTTCCTTATCCATTAGGTATCAGTATCATATCAGTCTCGAGTATTGTGATACAGCACTTTGTAAGGGACACTTGTATCCAGCAGTTAAACTTGTCCAACTATTTGCACATTCATATATCATGGAAATATTAATGAGGGAGGACTAGATATGATTTTAATGGGGGTTTTTGTGTGTGGAAAAACCATAGCACACTATTTAAAGTAGAGTTTTAAGATGTGTAAAACATTTGTAGGGGATCTTTTATCCTCAAATTATATTCTATGATGTGAGGTTCAGTCATTCAGAAAGATACGGTAAAAATACTTTTACTTTTACTCGTTGGGTACATTTCAGAGCCTGTACTTTTTTACTTTTACTTGAGTAAAATAATTTAATCAGTACTTCTACTTTTACCAGAGTAGTTTTTTACACAAGTAACTGTACTTCTACTCAAGTACAGAATGTCAGTACTTTTCCCATCTCTGCAGAATGTCCTAAAAACAGGAGTAAAGAGTAATAAAACTATAAAATAACAGTACTAAAAAATGTTGAAAATATGCTGTAGCTATGCTGTAGCTAACTATCATACATCCTCATCAAAGTTGGTAATCACCGGGTGAGTCTGCGCGCATGTCCCCACCGAGTGTCACATGATATCTCCACCAGCTATGCTGTCATTGATTAGAGCCTCCTGGTCTTGGTTCCACTGCCAGTTGATGGTGGGTAAAAGGAGCTTGGCCTGGTGTTTATGGAAGGTCTTTTCCGAGATTGCTTGGATCTTGAAGGCTTCCATGAACTAAAAGGAAAACAGTAATGTGATGCGACATAATTGCAACCTACTACCGGAACAAAACATATTATAAATTTGTTCCTGTCTCACCTTTGATGTTTTAGCAAATGATGAGCCTGTGAACAGAACCGCAGCACACAGCTGAAGGTTCCCTGCTGGTATGTTGTTGTTCATCATTGGCTGGCTGGACCACTGGTCAGCGTGGTGGCAGTGATGGCAGTACTGCTTCACCCGGAGGAGTGTCCCAATGACTGTTTTGGTGATCTCACAGCTCCGGTTGCAAAGTGAACATTTTTGAAACAGAAAATTAATTTGTCTTCATAGACGATGTACTTGGTCACTGCATGAGGTGGCAATGCATTTGAGGTACTAGAAAAGGGGAAGACAAATGATATGGTGTAAGGAAACTGCTCTATGAGTATGAATGAACCTTGTGTTGACAAAAATCTGACTAAATAAACCAGACAACAGCACTTCTAAATTACAGACTACCATTATCTGTGACTGAAAACCATCACATAAAAAGCAGTAGTATTCTGAAGTAAATGCTTTACCTATCCATGGAACTGCCGGTTAAAACTAGCGGGGAGCTGGAATCCTCACACCGCTTCCTTTTGACTGGGGGAGAGCCTGGGCTGGAGCTTGTTTGAGAGTCAAGCATTGGCTGGGCCTCAGGAACCAGTGTCGCCAGTGTGCTTGTGTCACACGACACATTCCTGCTAGGCACTCAGGCCTGAGTAGCTGCGCATGAAGAAAGGGTTTTACAGTAAGCAGCGCAAACTCAAATGTGTGAGCACCAGCTAAAGTTCTAAATAAACGCTAAAAAAGGTAAAGAAACACCTGACACTGATAGCTGTAGCTTATAGGCTGTTACTACAACGAGTTGAGAGGCAGCTGCGGTGACAGTGATGACACCAAGTCCTTTTATGCAAGTATTTGGTCACAAGTCCAAGTCAAGTCTCTTATGGACAGTGGTGGATATGGGGGGAGGGGGGCAAATAAAGAAAAAAATAAAGATTGTTTTCACGGGTCCAAAATCTCAAGGCAAGTCTAAAGTCTTTGAGGACAAGTCTCAAGTCACTGTGTGTGCAGTGTGTATGACTCAAGTCCAAGTCTTAAATCCAAGTCCCCATCTCTGGATGATACTGATTTGATTTTAATCTCAATAAACAGATAGGCTAATATATAAATTGGAATACCAGCCAGGGTTAGCTCTAGCCAGGCTAGTCATTGTTATATAACAGTTGATAACACACACACACACACACACACACACACACACACACAGGTGGTATTTGGTCCATACAAACAACGTAGCAACATGCCCACAGACAGAAGTTTAGACCAGGGGTTAGAAAACATAATGGGCACTTATTCTTCATAATGTATTATATTTAAAATCACTCAAAACAGCCAATTTAGGTCATCTCATTGGATTTTCTAGCTTCATAAGTAAATTGTGTGGTTTGTCTTAGACCTCCTGGACCAGGCAGAACCACCATAAGGGCTGCATATTGTAGTCTCAAAAAGCACAAGTCACTTGTATACAATAATTACAGGTCTGCACGCCTGTCAAGAACCGTTTGTCAGGTCGACTTCAAACTTTGGGAGTGCGCTTAGGGGGACCCGACGGAGTACAGTGCTCTTTCAGACTCGATTGTGTCTAGCTTCAGCCCATTCATCATGATACATGTGTAGCAGGTGTATCAACCTAATATTATGACTCACCTTTGCTTCGTCTGGGAGGCTTCATGTCAGCCTGCCCAATAGCATGTTTTGTGCTCACTGCTTCAGTCTGGCACGCCATGTCTCTGGTCAGTTTAGGCTGAGGCTGAGACACACACACACACACACACACACACACACACACACACACACACACACACACACACACACACACAAAGGTTCATTGGGCTTTTTAATGGTGTGATAGGAATACCACCAAAATAATCTCTGGTGTCTTGTGTAACAACAAATAATAAATAAATAAAACAGCAAGGCATTACATATGGAAGCAGAGCATTTTTTTTTTTATCTTTTGAAATGGCCCAGTAACCATTCAAGTCAGCCATCAAATAACAATCATAAAATTAGAACACACTAGGCATGAAAACATTTGTATTTGACAAAAATCTAAATCTTATATTTGAACAAAATCAATTATTCTGTAGCCTACTAAAAGCAAATTTATACTGACTGCGGAGTGTCCGGTGTCTGCGGTGTTCACGGCAAGACCGTTCTCTCCGCAGAGGCACATCCTTTTATGGTAAATACGGTAGGAGTGCAGTGTCTGCGGAGAGCGGAGAATCCCCCTCCAGGCTCCCGTTGTGTTTTTAGCGAGAATGCAAGTCACATCAGTTCTTCCGTGTGTGATCCTGATTTATATCGGCGAATAATCAATCCTAGTGCAATTGTAGGCTATTTTCAGTTTGTTTTTAGCAAGTAAGTTTGTTGTCTTCTTGTTTTTGTGCTTTGCATTAAATTTTTTCGATCTCAAATCGTTTTTATTGACGTAGTAAATTGTAGGCTATTCACTCTAAAATGGGCTCCCTCATGACTGTAAGAAAAGGATCATGTTGCTCCCTCACTCATGTGGCGATGCTCAAACCCGTTCATTTTGCACTGATTTCGCTGGTCACTTGATCAGTTTGTGGAGGCTTCTTCCCTATACAAACCATAGCAAACATTAGCCAATCATAGCCTCGGAATTGACTGCACGAGCTCGCGGCGTGCTCTGCGGAGTTACATTTTTTGAGAGGAGCGCGGAGCTCCGTGCAGTCCCTCCGCAGAGCTTGTGCGGAGCGCCGTGCTCGCCGCACAGAGCCTCCGCTCCGCGAAAACCGGACACTCCGCAGTTAGTATAAATTAAGCTTAAGGAGACTATTTGGCTGTTGCATCATGTTTTCTGGCTGAACATATATGATGCTTGATTTTTGATTGCTCTCTCTCACTGTAATTATCTCTCTCTCTCCTCCCTCTGCCCACACACACACGTTTTTTCCCTGCTAGTGAGCCACACACAGCCTCAATACAGCCGTTTCTTACCATGTAAATTTACAATGCAATCGTAGTCAAATCTGCATTCTAACTAGCTAAAACCATCATTCAAATATTACTTGACCACATGTGAGTGTGGGGGAAGGAAAACGGGTCAGCAGACTAGCCGGGGCAGCTTGAACTGCTAGCTAACACTGCTAACCCTAATCTTGAAGTCCACAAACTATTGCAATATTCCTTACTTTAGTGGTGCACTTATATTATATGCCATCTCCTGTTTTTTCCAGCAGAGTTTAGCGCACAAAATGATCTTTCCGTCAATGGTATTCCAATTCTAATCAGCCGAACTATTCACGTAACATAAACGCATTATTCATCAATACCAACATAGGAGCTAGCTTCGACTCACCTCACGATGCGGCGGTGTACTGCCCAGTGTACTGCCACTAGCCGAGGCCACTGGCCGAGGGACAGCATAACTGTGCAGAATGAGCTTCGTCGCGTAGCCCGACTCCACCTCACCGGCATTGACAAAGGAATCCTTCGTAAAATGGCGGTTGCACACCCTCGCTGTAGGAGTTACACTCTCCAGCCCCAGGGCAACCAGCCACTTTCCCCGAACCCCCGGGTCCACAGGGAAGCTGTTCAGCGCGGTGGTGCTTTTACACCCAGGAAAAAGGCACCTCCGAACCATTCTGCTCGGCTAAAACTAACGCTAAATACTACTAGCTAAAACTATCACTACTGCAATGAGCTAACTCTAATCTAATGCTAACAATGAGCTAAAGCTCACAAAGAGCTATCTACTAACTAAACTACTAGCTACACTACTATGGAGGAAATCAAACCTAACAACTGTCTAAAATCACTAACTTACTAGAACACAACCTATAAACTAACCGCACAATCTACTAGCTAACTTCGTATCTCTGTCTGTATCTCTGGCTATATCTCTGTCTATCTCTGTCTCTCTCAACACTCCTACTCTACAAGGCCACTAGGCTGAGAGCACTGATGAACTTTGAGGTGAAGCTGTTACAATACAGTACTGTAGGTGGCGGTAATGCACAAATAAGTTTGCCAACCGCCATAAAACACTAGAAGAAGAAGAAGAAGAGCCGAAAGGGTACAGGGGGAGTAGTGGAGTAACTATCTTGAAATCCCATAGTCTTTGGGAACACTGTGACGTCAGTGTGTTCCTAATCTCCCATTCATTTGAGAAAAAAAAGCAGTGTTACACCCTTAGAGGGCGCTTATGCCAGATATGCTGCTGAAAAATGATACAAATGGTAAAATGGCAACAGTTTGGTGTCAAATGTGGAAATTCTGACCAGAATTATTCACACATCACCCCCAAAGTCATATATATTGGTTAAAAGCTGTAAAAAAAGTGTTTTGGAGGTAAGTTCTCCTTTAATAAGGCACTGTTATCGCTTTAGAGCCGGTACCTGCAAAACGCATAGTTAACTGTTAATAAGTGCATTATACATTGATTTATTAACCTTAATAAGGCACTGTTATCGCTTTAGAGCCGGTACCTGCAAAACGCATAGTTAACTGTTAATAAGTGCATAATACATTGATTTATTAACCTTAATAAGGCACTGTTATCGCTTTAGATCCGGTACCTGCAAAAAGCATAGTTAACAGTTAATAAGTGCATAGTTAACTGCTAATAAGGTAATAACAAATTATTTATTAAGGTTAATAAAGCAACATAACCAGCTAGTAAAGGTGGTTATAAAGTGCTTATAAATGTCTTATAAGCTACCTATAAATGTGTTGATAATGCAATTATTAACACTTATATAGTCTTATTAACATGTAAATAGTGTTAATAAGCACCTTATAAGAGCCTTATTACCTATTAATTAACGCTTATTAATAGTACCTTAACTCATTCATGGCCAGTTTAGGACTGCCAATATTTAGCACAGGCCAAAGATTTTCATAATTGTTGGTCATCTTTCAAGACCCACAGTAAATTATCTATTAGCACCAAAGTGATTTGCAATACCTCAAAATGAAGATGTACATCTCTGGGTTCACCAGGGGAAAAAAAGTGAGCTTTTAGCATGTTCTGTACTCTACTTATAGCCATTTATATACACCCTGTTTTCACCAAAAAGGTCTCTGAGAAAGAAATTGCAGAAAATGGCATTTTTGTAAATCACACAATCTCAGGCAGAACTCGCTCTCAATTCTTTTATTTTGAACTGTATTGACATCAGACATGTAAATATTATTCGTTATGACACAAATGACAAAAATATATATATATATATATATATATATATATATATATATATATATATATATACATGAAGTGCTTTTTTTACATTCAACAATAGACCCCTTATACAGCTTGTCAACATTGAGCTGCGCGCGCATCGTGTAGGCAGAAAGCCGTCAGCTTTGCATTGACAGACAGCGAGAACTGTGTGAAAGCCCCGCTGTCAGGACTGCTCTGTGCCCATCTGCAACACACAGTTATATTTTAGTTTTAAAATGCAGTTCTCGGCTTACTACCACAGCTTATCGCCTAGTGATAAGCAATGTTATGCATCGAAATTAACGTTGTTTAATGGGATATGTCTTACAGACCCACCCATACGCACTGGCGCTGTCAATTGGCCAAGCCTATGGCCAGCAATACATATCGTGCATTCCTTTATAACTGGGGATAGCGTAGATAATTATTCTGTAACTTGCAAAGATATATTGTTATGTTGATAATGCACACAACTCAATAATGACATTATGTAACGTTACTTGGTCCGTTAACTAACCGAGCGATGTTGAGCAGCCTACAGCTTCAGGCAGCTTACCTGATTATGAAGAGCACTACAAAGTCGGGCATTTTTAATGATGTCCTCGTTCCAATCAGTTCAACTCAATAATGACATTATTTAACGTTACTTGGTTGTTAACTAACCGAGCGATGTGGCTGCAGCCTACTACAGTTTACCTGATATGAAATGAGCGAGCACTGCAAAGTCGGGCATTTTTAACGATTTCCTCTTTCGGCTTGCAACCAAAGACACTTACGGTTAGCATTAAAGTTGACGGGATTCGGTAAAACTTTAGTCCTTGCTTTGTAGATAGTGTAACAGACTGTTCAGTGTGTGCGAGGCTGTGTATGTTCCCTCGAGTTGCGTAGAACAGGATGGGAGAATTAGGTGAATTATAACGTTACAGCCTGGCTCTATCGTTTATTATTTTATTAACTAAGTGTGAATAGGCGGACCCGAATACTCTCCTACAATAGCTTTCCGATTCTGGCATCCCACTGTACAACACGAAGACATATCTAGCTCGAATAGTTTTCGGGCGACTGGAAAACTACTTGACAGGGCTGCGCGGAGTCTGTCTTTCTGCCTCCGTCTTGCGCATCTGACGCTACTTGTTGTCATTGTGACGTAGGCGTATAATTGGTCTATACAGTTTACTCAGTGTGAGTGAGTGTGATCATAGAATAGAATGCAGAGATCAGTGTAGTCTCTCTCACACACACACACACACACACACACACACACACATTACCGCGAGATCATCTGGGTCCTGTCGCATTGGAATCCAGTCTTCCTCGCCCTCGACAGGAAAGTGGCCGTGCTGCTTTGCTCTGTGTGAAAGCCATTTATGTGGCGAGGCTGCTGTTCTCCTCCTCACACAGTTGTGACTCCGTCTCGTCTCTTTCGGGCTGGGACACAGTAACGGGGTCCAGGGACCAGGATCGATCATGTTGGTCACGGGTTTGACTACCGCGAACGATCGATGTCCGCTGCCCTGCAGCAAGCCGATCAGCTCGTGCAGCGCGCCGAGGGGTGTGTTTCAATGGCGTTTCTCCTCTGTGCACAAGGGAACGCGTTTCTCTGTTTTCTGTTTTTGCTCCTGCTCATTTCAAAACAACAGCTGCGGTATGTGTTTGATCGCGTGTTGTCGGCTTGCCTTTGAGGCTAGGGACCTGATAACATGTCACAGGCTGGGGAAGTGTTTGAACTACGCGCTGCACTAATAAAAACAAAAACACGTCAAACACGTCTTTGGCGTGGATGGCTATTTCTGATAACACGTCAAAGACGTCTTTGGCGGTGAATGAGTTAATATAAAGCGTTACCAAAATTTGTTGTAAAACAAAAACTAGAACGGCCGCAACGCGGACATATGCCTCCACCATTAGTTCATTCTTGAGTCCAAATCGCCATTTGAGGCAAATTGGAAGAAATTCCGTCAAGGCGCTTGTACATTCCCAGTTTTACCAGGGGAGAAAGGATGTAACATATAACACAACAAACCGGGGGACAAAGGAAACAGGAGATAAATTACAATAATCAAGGTTTTTATTACCAAAATAAAGTTAAATGAAAAGGATCAAATCGGACGGACCAACACAGGACTGCTTCCTGAAACAAAGGAAAAGTGATTAATAAACATAAAAGCTGAGGTTAACCAAATAAAGCAACCACACTCTCAAAAGAGAGTCAACAGGCGCCCACTCTCAAACTGAGAGTCACACTCTCTAGAAGAGTTGAAAAGCTTTCTTTTGACTGACCCCGGTCCACAAGTGCTAAGCACCAAACACAGCACACGAAGCTGTCAGATGGCCCACTGGGACTGTCTGTCTGCCTTCTCCAGGGTTTTGTGCTGTGGCCTCTCAATTAGGTTCAGTGAGTGCACCTGTGCACACCTGCACAGCTGCGACAGCAAGGGGGGAGGGAGAGCCTGGAGAGGAGCAATTAAGCAAAAACACGTAACACCCCCCCCCCCCCCCCTTAACGCTGTGTGATACCGGTGTTTTTTCAGCTCTGCCTATTACGACTTATTTTGCCAATTCCTCGCCTACCTTTTGCTATCTTATCTTTTCTCTGCCTGCGATATCACATCGCTACTCAATAACTCTTCTCTCTCAATCCGCGGACATCTGAAACAACCGTTCTATCGCTAAACGTTAGCCTAGCCGCCTGCTAGGCTAACGTAAACAAGAGCTGCTAGCCACCAGCTAACAGCTAACGCTAAACTGTTTACAATGCCCTCGCTCTCCCCCCCGGATAATCACCATGCTACGGGACTATTCTATACGACTACGCTTAGTGGATCCGTGGAATCACGCTCATTTCCTTCGGATGATGAAGTTCTTTTCAAGCTGCTGCCTGATACTACTTCAACACCAGCTCCCTCAGTATCCCGGGTCCTCATCGCACAACAACTAGCCACAACATCCGAGCGACTGGTCCGGCGTCAACCTAGGCTACCAGCCTCTGCTCCCAATGACCTCAGGTCCCCGGACTGGCCCGGACTGGTCCGGCGTCAACCTAGGCTACCAGCCTCTGCTCCCAAGGCCCCAGGTCCCCGGGCACCGCAACGGCGTGAGCTGCTTCTGGCCGCAGCACTACGACACGCTCCTGACATGGCTAACGCTAGCCATCCCCCTCCCGAATCGGGTAAGATCGATCCAATTCTTACTATCCACTCTCTCTTAGATATGATTAATCTATTAGAAAACCGTGTTTCCCAACTAGAGAACGATAAACGCCAGTCACCTAATGATAGTCTTGTTACACTTAACCAGACTGGCTTCCCTGATCATTTACAATGTACCCCAGTAGCTGATGTGTATTGTGAATTAAGCGAGGATGCTAGCTGCGGTCCAGCTGGTGCCCCCGTTAATGCTACTCCGCAGCACGAGCAGAACAACCCGGCCAATGTCTCGTTGGCCCCACAGTCTGTGGATGATGGGTTTACAGTTGTCTCACGCTGCCGTGGCGTTAAACGTGCACAGCCCGCCGCTGTGCAGCCCGTTTCCCAACAAACCACTTCGGTTGAGATCCGGAATAGATTCACGCCGCTTGCTAACTCTCCTGTTCAGCATGCTGCGTCGTCCGCTCCGCCCGACAATATTAAACCCTCTATTCTATTGATTGGAGACTCTATAACCCGCAATATCAAGTTTAACACACCAGCCGAGATAGTTTGTCTGCCCGGGGCCAGAGTACCCGACATTGAAGCTACTCTTAGGGTGCTAACAAACAGCCATAAACAAACAACTACCCAGGCTACCCATGATAACATCATACTACACGTTGGCACCAACAATGCCAGGTTTAAACAATCGGAGATCACAAAGCACAGCATAACTAGGACCTGTGCTTTTGCTAGCAAGATGAGTCGGCATCCATTAATTGTCTCTGGTCCCCTCCCTGTCACACTTAACTCTGACATTTTTAGCAGGCTGTTTTGGCTCAACAACTGGCTGGCCAAACACTGTGCTGATAAGGGCTACCTATTCTTAGATAACTGGCCCTCTTTTAGAGGCATGACTGGCATGCTTAAGATGGATGGCATCCACCCTACCCCATTGGGTGCTAGCACCTTATCAAAAAACCTGGATAGTTGCCTACGGCAAACCCAGACTACTATCCTTGAATGACAGTTTCACCCACAACATGCAGGGCCACAGGCTGCTAGACAGCCTGTTAGTTCTACTTGTGCGGTTATGGAGTCTGCTAGTTCAATTAACTTAGTCTATCCAATACAGACTGTGCTCCGTCCGCGCCGCACTATTACTAGTAACCGACCCATAAACGCTCTGCAATATCCTAACCCAAACCTTATTGTTATTAATCCGACTGTTACCACCGCCGCTCCGTCTCCGTATTATACCACGATCTCTCAAATTAGCACAGTTTCTCTTCGTCGCTCCGTCCCCTCACGCCGCTCTCGTCCACCCCTCAAAAAGTCAAACACCAACCTCATTGAGATTAAATCTACTCTTGGTATCGAATGCTCTAAATTAACTAATATTGATGATAAATCTATTCGATTTGGATTCATTAATATCAGATCAATCACCAATAAAGCCCTCCTCGTCAATGACTTAATCATTGAACATAATATTGACGTTATGGGATTATGCGAAACCTGGCTAAAACCGGACGTTGTTCTTCCACTCATTGAAGCCTCCCCCCCTAACTTTGACAATTCGCATGTTGCCAGAATGTCAAGAAATGGTGGGGGCATTGGCCTAATTTATAACTCAAATCTAGGTCTTCTGCAGGATCAAAAGTATAAGCTCCTATCTTGTGAGATACTTACTATGAGACACTCTAATATAGCTGGCCTCGGAGCCTTCTACCTAGTTATGCTCTACCGCCCACCTGGGCCCTATTCATCTTTTCTTGATGAATTTTCCAATTTTCTCTCTGACCTCGTAACCCGCACGGATAATATCCTTATCATTGGCGATTTCAATATTCATGTTAACCGTAAAGCTGACCCACTCTGCAAAGCCTTTCTATCTTTAGTCGACACCTTTGGCTTTGCTCAGTTGGTTCATGAACAAACGCATTCTAACGGCAACACGCTTGATCTCGTCCTTGCTCGTGGGATTAACGTCTCAGATCTGTCAGTCATGATTTACCCTCCAGCACTGTCAGATCATTATCTCATTCAATTTAAAATAGACCTGCCCCTCCGGCAATCAAACCTAGCCGATACCTATACCGCCCGGCGTATCGATAGTTCTACTCCCACTGAACTCGGATCGACTCCATTAATGAATTCACAAATCAATTTAATTAAATCCTACTCGCCTCGCTTGATTCTATCGCACCTCTACGTACTAAAATCCGTCGCCCTAAAAAACCCTCGCCTTGGTATACTGACGATACACGCGCACAAAAACTAATATGCAGAAAACTAGAACGTAAATGGCGATCATCCAAGCTTGAAGTCTATCGACTAGCTTGGAGTGATAGCCTATTAAAATACAAATGTATGCTCTCCGCTGCAAGAGCCTCCTACCTATCAGATCTTATTAACACTAATAAAAATAATCCTAAATTTTTATTTGACACGGTCGCAAATCTTACTCGCAAACCATCCCCCAATACAAACTCTCCATTTACAGCTAATGACTTCCTTGACTTCTTTAACCGTAAAATTATCTGTATTAGAGATGAAATTAGCAACTCTCTATTACTCACAAAGGGTGCTAACCCCTCTCCTAGCCCTGTCCTTAGAACCTTAGACGAGAGTACTATACTCTCGAATTTTGAGACTATCTCCCTAAATGCACTTTCAAAAATTGTACTTTCATCTAAATCCACAACCTGTTTATTCGACCCTCTCCCTGCAAAGTTGATTAAGGAACTCCTTCCAATACTAGGCCCCCCCTTACTTAACATTATCAATAGCTCCCTCTCCTCTGGCATTGTCCCTGCCTCCTTCAAATCTGCTGTAATCAAACCTCTACTTAAAAAGCCAAACCTTGATTCTGAGGTTCTTAACAACTTCAGGCCAATCTCAAATCTCCCCTTCCTCTCTAAAGTTCTTGAAAAAGTAGTCTCGACACAATTAACTGACTACCTCTCGCATAATAAACTTCTCGATCCCTTTCAATCTGGTTTTAGATCACTCCATAGTACTGAAACTGCTCTTACAAAAGTAACCAATGACCTTCTCCTCGCGTCCGACTCTAATTTCTCCTCTCTTCTCATTTTATTAGACTTAAGCGCAGCCTTCGATACAATCGATCATAAGATCCTCCTAGACCGCTTATCTAACTACGTAGGTATCCGGGGCACTGCCCTATCCTGGCTAAAGTCATATTTGTCTGATAGGACACACTGTGTCTCATATAAAAATATTATGTCCACATTCTCCTCAGTGAAGTTTGGTGTACCGCAGGGATCAGTCCTGGGTCCCTTACTCTTTGGAGTTTACTTACTGCCTCTTGGCGAAATTTTCCGTAGATATGGCATTAACTTCCACTGTTATGCCGACGATACCCAAATTTATATACCAATTAGACCAGACGATCGCTCTAAACTCGCTAATCTTGAATCCTGCTTAATCGCTGTTACAGATTGGATGTCAAATAATTTCTTACGACTAAACGCCAACAAAACTGAACTACTAGTTGTTGGCCCAAAAACCCAACTTCCATTTCTCACTGATCTTAGTCTGAACATTGAGAACTGCGTAATTACTCCAAACTCAAAGGTGAAAAACCTAGGTGTTACCTTTGATCCTACTCTGTCATTCGATGCTCACATTAAGGACATCACTAAAATAGCTTTCTTTCATCTTCGCAATATCTCAAAGATCCGTCCCTTGCTAAATGCAACGGATGCCGAAACCTTAATACACGCCTTTGTTTCATCTAGACTCGATTACTGTAATGTCTTATTCTCTGGCTTTACACTTTGTAGCACAAATAAATTACAACTCGTGCTAAACGCCGCTGCTAGAATTCTAACTAGAACTAAGAAGTTTGATCATATAACTCCGGTCTTAATCTCCCTCCACTGGCTCCCAATTCAGGCCAGATCAGACTTTAAGGTGCTTCTGTTAACCTATAAATCTTTGCACGGGCTCGCACCTCCGTACTTATCTGAGCTAATCATTCCTTATGTTCCCACGCGTACTCTCCGCTCACAGGACGGTAATTATCTTACCGTCCCTAAAATTAAGAAAAAATCAGCAGGTAGCAGAGCATTTTCTTACCGTGCTCCACATCTCTGGAACCAGCTTCCTCTGTCAGTTAGGGAAGCTGGCTCCATTGAAATCTTCAAAACTAGACTCAAAACCCATTTATTCTCCCAATCATTTGGTTGTGCTTGATGGTTATGTTTGATGATGTCATTCTCTAGAAATATTTATTAGCTCTTGAGTACATACAATCCTGAATTGCTGAGCGGGCTGTCTCAAGCCAGCAATATCAGTATAAACTTAGACTTGACCTAATTTAAATAATATGGCATCAGTCGACCCAGTAGCCTAGATAGAAAATCAAATAGTTGGTGAATAAACTTAGTCCTGAACTGCTGAGCGGGCTATCTCAAGCCAGCAGTATCAGTATAAATTTAGACTGGACCTAATTTAATAATATGGCATCAGCCGATCCAGTAGCTCAGATATAAAATCAAATAGCTGGTGAATAAACTTAGTCCTGAACTGCTGAGCGGGCTATCTCAAGCCAGCAGTATCAGTATAAACTTAGACTTGACCTAATTTAATTTAATAATATGGCATCAGCCGATCCAATAGCTCAGATATAAATTCAAATAGCTGGTGAATAAACTTAGTCCTGAACTGCTGAGCGGGCTATCACAAGCCAGCAGTATCAATATAAAGTTAGACTTGACCTAATTTAATAATATGGCATCAGCCGATCCAGTAGCTCGGATATAAAATCAAATAGCTGATGAATAAACTTAGTCCTGAACTGCTGAGCGGGCTATCTCAAGCCAGCAGTATCAGTATAAACTTAGACTTGACCTAATTTAATAATATGGCATCAGCCGACCCAGTAGCTCAGATATAAAATCAAATAGCTGGTGAATAAACTTAGTCCTGAACTGCTGAGCGGTCTATCTCAAGCCAGCAGTATCAGTATAAACTTAGACCTAGACTACCTAGACCTGAATTAGCAGTATAATATTAGTCATCCTAAATAATCCTAATAAATTTTGATTTGACCTAATTTTATTGTTGTCTATAGAGTTAGTTCCACCTCTGCGCAGATTCCCCCGCTCTCTTCTCTCTCTCCCCCTCAGGTGTCCTTCATTGGCCTGACGTACACCCCACCGCTGCAGCCCTAGGTCCGGCCGTCATCGCCCTAGCCACCTGTCGTCACTCTAGGCCATCTACCCACTACTCCTTCTACTGTCTGACACCCCGGGCTCATCACCATCACCGACCCCTATCCTCATCATCCTGGTCACCTGCTTGCCTAAGGGAAGGGGGGGGGCGCCCCCCCAGCCCCCCCCCCCCCCCCCCCCCCGCCACCTCATCATCACCTCCAACTCCTATCCTCCCCTCCTCTTAATCATCACCTCCGACTCCTATCCTCCCCTCCCCTCCTCTTAATCCATGTCACCAACGCGGACTCATGGATTCCTCAGATCATCCTCATGGAACTCCCAATCTTGTTACCCCTTTTTTCACCTAGCTAATTAACTAGTATTCTCTAAACCTACGAACACTTAAAGACTGCATTTTCTATTTCTTTTTGGACTCTACTTTTTAGATTTTCAACTCCCTTCCCTGATCTTAGGATAATTTAAAAATTACATTTTTATATCCCTTCTGTTGGACTCTTTTTTTTACATTTTCAATTTTCTGTTCTCTTGTACATTTTATTTCCATAATAAACCTTTCACAGAGTTTCATTATCGGAAACTCTGTGCATGGTTTAGCCCGGCATCTCTCGGCCTGTCTCGGAGGGGAGTCCCCAGATGGGGGTCCGCTGCTGTGGCCTGGGTGGGCCCGTCCCCCGCGTGGCCTGCTCTCACGCTCTCAGTCACTATGCTGGTGGCTGGGGGCTGGGGGGGCGGGTCGCGTGGGGGCTGGGTCCGCCCGGGCCGCAGCAATTGGCCCCTAGCACAACGACCTCACAAGGTTCCTCCTCAGCCAAGTCACTGGGGCAATCCATGTGGCGATCCATGTGTGGATTGCCACCATATGGTGGACAGGTTTTCTTGCGTTCACTGGGGGTGAGGGGGTGCCGCTGTGTCCCGGCCTGGCCTTCCCTCCCACGCCTTATGTGGGCGGGGGCCGGGTCGGGGGGCATCGGTGCTCTTCATCACTGGTCGAGGGCTGCCGGTTGGTTTAGAACAGCTTAGGTAGGCGATAGATTAGCTACAGCCTAAGGCTGACCTGTTAGTGTTCAGGCTAAAATCAGACTAGAGCAGGGTAGGATAGGCCAGATTAGGCTGTAGATTAGCTAGATACTATGTCCCAGTTAGCTCTGGTTAATGCTTAGAGTAGTCAGTTGTCTGATCTTCTCCCCCCCCCCCTCTCTTTCCCCCTTCCCCCGCTTCTTCCCTTCTTCCCCCTTCTTGTTCTCCTCTCTTTCCATGCTCTTTTCTCCCCCACATCCCACCACCCCCCCCTCCCTTCTCCTGCTCTCTCCTCATTCTCCCCCCCTCTGCTCCTTCTCCTCTTCTCCCCTATTTTCCTGAATCCCTGCCACTTCCTGCTCTCCCTTCTCTCACATTCCCCCTGCTCTCCTTCCCCTGCACCCTCCCACCTCTCCTTCTCTGCCTCTCTGTCCTCCCCCCTCTCTCACATTCCCCCTGCACCCTCCCACCTCTCCTTCTCTGTTCTCTCCTCCTCCACATTTCCCATTTTCTCCCCACCCTCGCCCTAATCCGGGCCCGTATCCTACTCCCTCCCTCCACCCTAGACCCTACCTCTACTCTCTGTTACAGTCATGATTTTAGAGATGCCTGCATCCTAGCCTTTACCGAGACTTGGTTGTCTGACAGGGATACAGACAAGGACCTAGAGACGGTGGGTTTTGGGGCGCCTATCCGGCTGGATAGGGACGCCGTTGCAACAGGCAAGTCATCTGGGGGGGGGGTGTGTCTCTACATTAATGAACGTTGGTGCAAAAATGTTATTGTCCGCGAAAAGCTATGTACCGCTGATGTAGAATTGCTCTCTGTTTCTTTACGTCCTCCATATCTGCCTCGGGAATTTCCACAGATATTCGTAACTGTTGTTTACATTCACCCAAGGGCTAATGAAAAAAATGCATGTGAAACCATACATCAAGTCATACAGAGGCTACAATCTATATCCCCGGATGCCCCCAATATTATCCTTGGTGACATGAATCACTGCACCGTGAAAAATACACTGAGAGATTTCCATCAATATGTTACATGCCCGACTAGAAAGGACAAAATTCTAGATCTATGTTATAGCAATGTGAAAAATGCATACAAATCTATCCCCCTTCCACCCCTGGGCTCGTCCGACCATAGCTGCATTCAGCTCATACCGGTCTATCGCACTGTACTAAAGCGAGGTGCAGTACAGAGCTTTCGTGTGAGAGACTGGAATGAAGACGCCTGTCTCACTCTGCAGGGCTGTCTGGATGCGACCGACTGGGACATGTTTAAAGATTCCTCCGATGACATAAACGAGCTGACTGATGTTGTGAGCAGTTGGGTTTCTTATTGTGAAAATTGTATTATTCCTGACAAATTAGTGAAAGCCTATCCCAATGGTAAGCCGTGGGTCTCAAAGTCTCTTAAAAAGCTTCTGTATATGAAGAAAAAAATCTTTAGAGAAGGGAATAGGCTAGATCTATATAATCTACAGAAAGAAATTAAACGTGAAATTAGGTCCTGTAAGCTGAAATACAAAGATAAAATTGAGTCTCAGCTCAGAATGAATAATCTAGGCTCTGCCTGGGACAGCTTGAAAACGATCACGGGGACCAAAGAATCAGGTAGAAAAAAAGTTCAGCTCAAGGAATACAATTCAGACGCTGAGCTGGCTCAATGCCTTAATGATTTTTATGTTCGTTTTGATGTTCATGATTTTAACAACAAGCACTCCGAGATCAGAAACAATCTCCAGCTGGCTCCACCGTTGAATCCTTTTTTTGGTGAACACGATGTAATCTGTGGCTTTAAAAAGTGCAAGCCCAGGAAAAGTCCTGGCCCCGATGGACTTAGCGGTCGCCTACTAAAAACATGTGCTGACCAGCTTGGTCCTATTTTTAGTTTCATTTTTAATTTGTCTCTCTCTCAGCAGAAGGTGCCATCCCTATGGAAACAATCCATAGTGGTGCCCGTGGCTAAAATAAACAGTCCCAAAAGCTTGAACGACTTCCGGCCTGTTGCTTTAACCTCTCTGGTTATGAAGCAATTTGAAAAGCTAGTTAAAGCAGAGCTCCTAGCAAAAACTGAGCACATGCTCGACCCCTTTCAGTTTGCGTATAGAGCACAGAGAGGTGTACAAGACGCCACAGCTACCCTACTCAACCTTGTCTGTAAGCACTTAGAAGGCAGTGGGAACCACGCCAGGCTGCTTTTTGTGGATTTTTCTTCAGCGTTCAACACGATCCAGCCTCACATTTTAGTTGAGAAACTTGTACGCCTTTTTTGTTTAGACGCAGGTCTTGTTGGATGGATCTTGGACTTCCTTACAAATAGATCACAACAAGTAAAAGTAAACGGAACTCTGTCCAGCTTCTTAACATCCTCGACCGGCTCACCACAAGGGTGTGTTTTGTCTGCCTTCTTGTATATTCTGTATACAAATGACTGTTTTAGCCGTCATGCCGACAGATTCATCATCAAGTACGCTGATGACTCTATTATTGTCAGCCTGCTTGATGGGGATGAGGTCGGTCATGGCCAGGTTTTAAATGATTTTCTGTCCTGGTGTGAAGAAGCCTTCCTCCAACTTAACGTCTCAAAGACTAAAGAGATCTGTGTTGATTTTAGACGATCCTCCCCAGTTCCCCAGAACAGTGTTGTCCATGGGCAACCAGTAGACTTGGTGACCAATTATAAATATCTTGGCACTATTTTTGACAGCAAGTTGAAGTTCGATCTAAACTGTGAAATGCTGTGCAAAAAAGGTCAACAACGTCTCTTTTGCCTAAGGAAGCTTGCTAGATTCCAGGTTGACAGGACTCTGATGAAACTATTTTATTGTGCCTATATCGAGTCTGTAATCTCTTTCTCTATTATCTGTTGGTATGGAAACCTTGGTATTCAAGGGAGGAACTCTCTCGGGAGGATCGTGAGAGCGGCATCAAAAATAGCCGGAGTAAATTTTAGTAGCCTGGACCACATTTTTAACAAACAGGTGCTTAAAAAGGCCATGTCCATTCGCATGGACGATACTCATCCTCTCTGTTCAGAGTATGTGCTGCTCCCTTCGGGCCTTCGGCTAAAGGTTCCGAGGGCTACGAGAAACAGATATAAACTGTCCTTCGTTCCTGTTTCCATAACAGCTTTAAATGCTGCTGAGAGGAGGAGATAGTGCACTCTCTCTCTCTCTCTCTCTCTCTGTCTCGCTCTCTTTTCTCTGTCTCTCGTGCAGCTTAAACGCTGCTGGGCGGAGGAGATGATGCACTCTCTCTCCTTGTCTCTCTTCTTAGGTAGGTATTGCTGCTATAAATATTCTTTATATATTTTATATTCGAGATATATCTTTATTTATTTTTTACCTACCTATTTATGTGAGCTCAAATAGTCCTGGACTCTTATTACTTTTAAGTTCATGCACGTGTCTCTTACTACTTTTAAGTACATTGTACGTGTCTTTACTACTTTTAAGTACATCGTACAGATCCTTTGAGGTGTGTTTTTACTTTGTTTTTATTTTATTTTATCCTGTGTTTACTTGATCCTTTTTCTGCTGGAAAACTGCTGCCATGCTCCATGTTTGTTTTAATTTGTTCATGTTCTGTTTTTTCATGTATTCGCTATGCTTTTTATGTCTGCTGCACACAAATTGCCCTTCGGGGACAAATAATAAACTTGAATCTTGAATCTTGAATCTTGTCCTCCCCCCTCTCTCACATTCCCCCTGCTCTCCTTCCCCTGCACCCTCCCACCTCTCCTTCTCTGTTCTCTCCTCCTCCACATTTCCCATTTTCTCCCCACCCTCGCCCTAATCCGGGCCCGTATCCTACTCCCTCCCTCCACCCTAGACCCTACCTCTACTCTACCTCCCCTGTACCCTTCCACCTCTCCTTCTCTGTTCTCTCCTCCTCTCTGTCCTCTCCCCTCTCTCACATTCCCGCTGCTCTCCTTCCCCTGCGCCCTCCCACCTCTCCTTCTCTGTTCTCTCCTCCTCTCTGCCCTCTCCTCCCTCTCACATTCCCCCTGCTCTCCCTCCCCTGCACCCTCTCCTTCTCTGTTCTCTCCTCCTCCACATTTCCCATTTCTCCCCACCCTCGCCCTAATCTGGGCCCGTATCCTACTCCCTCCCCTCCCCCAACCCTAGACCCTACCCCTACCCTGGCTCTCCCTCCCCTGCACCCTCATCTCTCCTCCTCTGTTCTCTCCTCCTCCACATTTCCTATTTTCTCCCCACCTCCCCCCTCTCCTCCCTCCTCCCTCTCCCTCCCTCCTCCACTCTCCTGCTTTCTTCAAATGTTCAAATGCTATCTTTATTCTGTATATTCTTGTTACTGTGTGTTAGCTAGAATCAGCTAGACATACTTTCTGTGAAGCCCTCTGAGACATGCTTGTGAATTAGGGCTATATAAATAAACTTGACTTGACTTGACTTGAACTCATTCACCGCCAAAGACGTCTTTGACGTGTTATCAGAAATAGCCCTCCCCGCCAATGACGTGTTTGACGTGTTTTTGTTTTTATTACTGCAGGGCGTAGTTCAAACACTTCCTCAGCCTGTGACATAGTATCAGGTCCCTAGCATCTAAGACAACACGTGAACAAACACATACCGCAGCTGTTGTTTTGAAATTGAGCAAGAGGAAAAGCAGAAAACGGATAAACGCTTCCTTGTGCACTATGTGCAGACAGGAGAAACGCCATTGAAACGCCGCTCGGCGCGCTGCAGGAGCTGGTCGCTTTCCTGTGTGCCAGCCGGGAGAAAACGGGAGAAAGTAATCCAGAGATGCGTTTGATCATCGGAGGAATGAGGAAATGATCGATCAGAGGGCGGTGAGGACGTGTTGAATAGCCGAGGGGAAAACGGGAACGATCAAATAGCAGGGAGGATACAGGGAGACATGGACGAGGACGGGTGGACCAGAACAAAACAAAATAAACACACGAACAGCTAACAAGCCAGAAGCGGCAGTCACAGCAGCCTGCTGTCCGTTCTCAAGAGCTATTCAGTTGGTTCATGAAATCGCTGGGCTGCGTGCCCTCCAGTGTTGCTCCTGGCCAATCCCGGCGCCACAGGGCGTGGTTATTACTTATCCTATGTGGGGTTAGAAATCACGCAACCAAGGGGGATCGTGTGTGTGTGTGTGTGTGTGTGTGTGTGTGTGTGTGTGTGTGTCTGTCTGTCTGTCTGTCGGTGTGTCTGTCTGTCTGTCTGTCTGTCTGTCTGTGTGTCTGTCTGCACACTCACTCACACTGCTGTATTGTTGAATGTAAAAAAAAAGCACTTCATGTGTATATATATATATATATATATATATATTTTTTTTTTCATTTGTGTCATAACGAATAGTATTTACATGTCTGATGTCAATACAGTTCAAAATAAAACAATTGAGAGCGAGTTCTGCTTGAGAATGTGTATTTTACAGAAATTGCCTTTTCTCCTGTTTGTCATCTCAGAGAGACCTTTTGGGTGAAAACAGGGTGTATATAAATGGATATAAGTAGAGTACAGAACATGCTAAAAGCTCACTTTTTTTTCCTGGTGAACCCAGAGACGTACATCTTCATTTTGAGGTATTGCAAATCACTCTGGTGCTAATAGATAATTTACTGTGGGTCTTGAAAGATGACCAACAATTATGAAAATCTTTGGCCTGTGCTAAATATTGGCAGTCCTAAACTGGCCATGAATGAGTTAAGAGCAAACGTAGTTTGAACCATAAACACATTCACAAAATCACTATTGGACTAACTGGAATGTATAATTGAATGTGCCAAGACTTTCCGGTCTCACCCACGGGACAGGGCAACAGCCACAATGTTGTCGGCCCTCTTCTTGTGCTGTATCACCAGGTTGTAGCCTTGCACAAACAGAGCCCACCGCATCAACCGCTGGTTGTGGTTATACATCTGGGCGAGGAAGACGAGGGGCTTGTGGTCAGTGTACACCGTGACTGGAGAGGAGGTATAGCCAACATACACTTCAAAGTGCTGAAGGGCGAGGAGCATAGCCAGGGTCTCCTTCTCAATGGTGGAGTAGTTCAACTGATGCCGTTTCAACTTGGCAGAGAAGTAGGACACAGGATGGCGCATCTCATCCGCTCCGTCTTGCAACAGCACAGCATCGGCCCCGGTAGCACTAGCGTCAACCTCTAGATGGAAGGGAAGATAGAGGTTAGGTGCCGCTAGGACAGGAGCACTGCAAAGAAGAGACAGCAGCAGTGAAGGCATGTCGACAATCTTCGTCCCACACAAACGGGAGAGCATCGCTGCACAGGGAGGTGAGCGATGCAACCACCACAGCAAAGTTGCGACAGGAGCATCGGTAGTGTCCGGCCATGCCCAGGAATCGGCGGAGTTCACGCCGGGTCGTTGGAGCCGGGTAGTTCAGGACAGCAGTGACCTTAGCTTCGACTGGACGGACCTGTCCTAGTCCAACCTGCTTCCCCAGGTAGGTGACAGTGGCCTTGCCAAACTCACACTTGGCAAGGTTGAGAGTCAAGGATGCTTCATCCAGCCGCCGGAACACCACAGCTAGGCTGGCAATGTGATCAGTCCAGTTGTCCGAGTACACCACCACGTCATCAAGGTAGACCTGGCAATGGGGGACGTCACCCAGCACGAGGTGCATCAAGCGCTGGAAGGTGGCGGGTGCGTTCCTCATTCCAAAGGCCATCACAGTGTACTGCAAAAAGTGATCTGGAGTGACAAAGGCAGAGATG
The DNA here is from genome assembly GCF_964638095.1 of Poromitra crassiceps. NCBI lineage: Eukaryota > Metazoa > Chordata > Actinopteri > Beryciformes > Melamphaidae > Poromitra > Poromitra crassiceps. The sequence continues at coordinate 357,064 of NW_028152202.1, forward strand.
TCAGCAGCTGTGGCTGTTAAAGGAACTTGCCAGTATCCTTTCAGAAGATCAAGTTTTGTGATGAACACAGCTGGACCAATACAGTCAATACAATCTTCCATGCGGGGAAATGGAAATGAGTCTATACGGTTACTGCATTAACCTTACGGAAGTCTGTACAGAAACGAAAAGTGCCATCAGACTTAGGAGCTAGTAAACACGGGGAGCTCCAAGGACTACGGCTGGGCTTAGCTAAGCCGTTTGATAACAGGTAAGCCGCCTCCGTCTTCATGATCTCCTTAATCGGAGTTGCAGTACCAACATCAATGTCGTGCTCCAGCACATTGGTACGTGACGGCACAGGCCCAGTGCATTGGCCCAGGTACAAGCATGGTTACGAGACTCATGTCTCATGCTCAACACAAAGAAAACTGTATTTATGATGTTCACCAAGCGACCAAATAAGTTGAGCAGATCCTATGTCTTCCTGGAGAGAGAAGAACTGGAACTGGTACCACAGTTCAAGTACCTTGGAGTTATTTTGGACTCTAACCTCACTTTCAAAAAACATGTAAAAAAGGTGTCCAATACAGTTAGATTTAACATACAGAATTTCAAACAAATCAGGCCCTTTATCACAACGGATGCGGCTAAAGCCTATCTCCACTGTATGATCCTCTCTCACATAGACTAATGCTCCACTGTTTGGTCCTTCGCTGGTGTCACTGTGCTCAAACCCCTTGAACAGCTCTATAAAAAAGCCATCAAGGTGTTTGACAAAAAACCACAATCACATCATCACTGTGAAATCTTAGAGAAATATCAGCTCCTTTAAAATCAGCTCCATTTAAAAGCATGTGTCTAATCTATAAATGTTTACACGGCTTGGCTCCTCCTCCTCTAGGGGAGTTCATTAGAAGGAAGAATAGAAATTTGAGCACAAGGGCAGCAGCTAGGGGGGACTGCGAAGTCCAAGCTAGAAAATCCACGTTCTCAAAAAACACCTGGTCGATCAATGGCAGCACTAGCTGGAACACACTGCCTATGGCTATTAGGGAAAGCCCCACTTTTGCGGCATTCAAAAGCCAGCTCAAAAAATGGCTTAAAACAAACCAATTTTGTGAACACTAGCTTAATAGCTGCCTTCCAAATCTTCTTCTCTTCCTGCACTAGGCACTTCACCACTTAAGTGTAACACTTAAGAGAGAGTAGAGTAGCCTTCATACTGTATCTATGTATTGTTATCATGTAACCTGTCGAATGGAAGGTGTAGTATTCTTCTTTTAGCACTGACATGCTGCATGTACATCCTGTCTGTGTTTTGCTGTAATTTTGATGTCTGTAATGTGTGGTATCTCTTGCGATGGGGGACACCTCGCCATTCCGAAGTGTCGGCATTCCGATCATTGACTTCTATGCTGTCGGAGAGGCGGCCCTTTTTATCTCCAAAAAAGGTTTCGCCATTGCGAAAGATATTAGATCCGCCATTCCGACTGTGTGTGTGTGTGTGTGTGTGTGTGTGTGTGTGTGTGTGTGTGTGTGCGTGCGTGCGTGTGTGCGCGCGTGTGCGCGCATGTGCGCACCTCAGCCTGCTGCTGGTGAGTTGCGCTGAAACAGCCATGCAGGATTCATTCTGTTTTATCTGTTTTATCTACGTTTTAATTCTAACTTTTTTTTTTAATCCTACCTAGGTTTTAACTTTAATGTAACTTGTCTTTTTATGTTGCCTGTTGCTTTTACTTGCTGTATGTTTTATGTAAAGCACTTTGAATAGCCTTGTTGTTGAAATGGCATTGTGTGATTCCGTGATGGATAACAGGAGGAAAATGTCTGCACACTTCAGCTCCCTTTATGTGCATTTATTTAGCATCTATTTAACAACTATTTGGATGTGATAAATAAATGCACATAAGAGCTGAAGTGGGTGGACTTTCTTCTTGTTTTTCCTCATGTTGATTTGATTGGAAGTGCGTAGCTGCTCTCTCTTGCATATCTGATTGCTAAAGCAATTAAGAACATTTTGACAAGACACAGATACATGTTCTTTATGTAACTAAAACAAATGATTCTATATTGAGCTGTAATTGAACGAGTATATGAAACTAAATTCTTGGGTGTAATTATAGATCATAAACTCTGTTGGAAGCCACATATAGAATATATTAAAAGTAAACTAGCTAAATCTGTTGGTATTCTGTACAAAACTAGGGATATGCTGAATAAGAAATGTTTGCATATATTGTATTTTTCACTTATAGTGCCATATATGTCATACTGTGTTGAGGTCTGGGGTAATGTATATAAAACAAATATAGATCGTATTATTAAACTACAAAAAAGAGCTATTAGAATAATAAATAAAGTTGGTTACCTCAAATTGACCAATCCACTATATTCATAAGGTCCTGCACCTTAAAATTCGTAGATATTGTGTATATAAAAACGTTAGAAATTGTTTTCCGTGTTAGGAGTAAAAGCCTTCCAGTTTGTATTCAACATTTTTTTAAATTAAGGAAATTATAATTTAAGAGGGTTATGCATTTTTAAAACAGGCAAAGCGAGAATTAATGTCAAATCTCGATGTGTTTGTTTTGGGAGTTAAACTATAGCCTTTGTGATGATTTGAAATTGTGTACATCATTGTTGAGGTTTAAAAAAGCCTTAAAAAGTCAAATAATTCAGGATTATAACTTACAGTAAATTCTGTCTTTCTTTCTATTATTTATTTTGCTGCAGATATTCTGGGTTTTTCTAATGGATTATACAGGATATAGGCAAAAAATAAGCCTTGGCTTCAGCCTATTCCTTTTTTCGGTCATTGATTAAATGTATTTGTGTGAAATGGTCTGATATGTACATGTATGATGATGTTCTCTTGCTGTATATTCACACAAATTGTTACATTTTGTTTGTGGTTCATTACAACCTATGACCAAAAATAAACCATTCATTCTTTCATTCATTCATATTATTGAGGAGTAAGATTAACATACACCCAGGTGTGACCAGTTAGGTCGTTAAGACACCAATATATAAAGCCTGGCGTTTGTGCCAAATGCGCTATTGGCCTCTCAGTTTAAAATCAGATATCTTCTTTTTAATCTCCTCCAGGGTCCGTGGCTCTGAACTAACAGTGTTTACTGCTTCAGTCACTTTCTGTCACTCAGCTTGTTTCATTTTATTTATATGCAGCGGCGCTGTCCGAGGTGCTGAACCCCTAAAACACGCTGGTTGGAGCTGTCCACTTCAGCAGTGCTGATGTCAATGGGCAGCAGCAGCAGACCTAACCCTCACAGGCTGGTCTCACTTCTCACTTTCATAAAATGCTAGAATTCGGTTATTATCACATAGAACCAAGAACCAAGAAAAGCAGCAAATCCTCACAACAAAGAAAAAAGTATTTTATGATCTTTTATATTTCTTCTTTCAAATAAAAGTGCAATGTAGATCCACTTAACATGTCTAGTAGCCTATACTTCAGAAATACAGCTTGAACATAAAATGCCACAACAATGTGGTCTTAAAACTAAAGAGGTAGTAAAGAACTTCAAAGTGTTTTGCAAACTCGAATTCTGTCCATAAGCATTCTAATTTATTAAAATAAATAAAATAAAATAATAAAAAAAAACAAATGAATCGTGATTAATAAAAAAAAAAGAAAATCGCAATAACTCGAATAATCATGACGGCCCTAGTTCTCCTTATACCCTGTTCACTCGAAGTTAACGAGGAGGTACTGCACAGTGTTCCAGAACTGGTCCAGTGTTCGGAGTCCCCGGCGGTACCGGCGCCGCAGCTCCCTCAGTCGCTGATCCAGCCGTCTCCACTTGCGTCTCTGGTGGGGAGCTGGATCGCCACGTTCCGCAAACACAGAGATGGACTCGACCTTCCGCTGTTCATCCTTCAGTTTAGTGATGAACACAAACAGAGGAGGCTGTCGTCTGCCCATGGCAGTATTCCATCTTCGATGGAAAGCTGAAACAATCACAGACATATTATAAGAAATAGGACCCTCATAACAAAAAAGTGGTGCCATACCAGCCTCATTATCTTTTATTGGCTTCATGCTAGCAAAGTATGGGGGCCTGGAACTGTGGGTGTTTGGAAACAATTGGGATATAAAGTCACGCCCACTAGCCTGCTTTTGACCACTAATGCTGATTTTTTTTTATTCAGTTGAAAAACATCATAGGCCGAAATCAAACTGTTTTGAAATTATTTAATCTCTTTTTTCCATAGACTTCTCCACATGCGAGGGAACCGGAAGGAGCTGGACTAATATGTAGAAAGGAATTCGGTTGGATCCAGACCTTTGACTCCGCCCACTCTGCTGAATTGACAGTTCTGTCCAATATTGTTACATATTTTAACCCCACCTGCAAAAAGGCGTGCTTTCTCCTCTCCCCTCTTCACATCTAGTGATAATTACATCATAAGTACAGGCAAATTGCTCACCCAGTACAGTTAAGAGATCCAAGTTCTTACCTTCCACTCTGTTGTTGGAGCGGTTGTCGGACAGGCGATTATAGACATTCCAAGTGGCTGGAGGGAATGGTGCATTGCCAGCCACGTAGGTGCGGTCCATATAGCGGATGAAGCGGACCATCCGTCGGGTGGGTTGGTCTGTGGCCCTCAGGCGGAAGGTCTGCCTGACCACGGCTAGGGGAAGGAAGCCAATGGCCATTGTCTTCCTGATCCAGAGCCTCAGGTTCCTGTCTCGTCTGTAAGGACCTGCAACATTTAAATAAAAAAGAAGTTATCAGGTGCCAGCACAGGGGAAAAGCATCCCTATTGGTGGTGGGGGCACACACGCACGCACGCACGCATCCACCCACACACACACACACACACACACACACACACACACACACACACACACACACACACACACACACACACACACACACACACACACACACACACACACACACACACACACACACACAGTAAATTGACAAGTAAATTTGGAGAAAACCAGCTCAGTGACCTTGGTTAGAGTGTCTGTCCTGAGACTGGGAGGTTGTGAGTTCAATCCCGAGCTGAGTCATACCAAACTCTATAAAAATGGTACCCGGATGAATGCATTTTGCAATCAAGTACCTAATATAGGTAAAAATCACACACACATAGCTTATATTCAAATTTCTATCATTGGTTATTTAGTCATTTAGCAAATAACACCACATGACTCTTTGGTACTAACCAGCAAGTCCGACCTCCTGGATTTTGCGCCAAAAGGACTGGCACAGATGAAAATAGCAGCCAGTTGTTTGGATACCAGGCAGTTCTGCCCTCAGGGCTTGCATCATGGCCAACTCGAAGTCCGTCACCACTCGTTCCGGGCTCCACCTTGTAGATGTATGAGATGAGAGACAGACAGATGGAAAATGAAGAAATACCAAAATAGATTATTCTTTGATTACACATCTCTAGTGGACAAAAAGGAAAAAGACAATAAAGTTCACACACACACACACACACACACACACACACACACACACACACACACACACACACACACACACACACGCACACGCACACACACACACACACACACACAAACACACATACATACACACACACACACACACACACACACACACACTCGCACACTTGCACATAGACACACACCTTTGTCCTGTGACACGCTGGACCTTGCGCCTCACGTGTCTCAGCACTGAGCGGTACATGGCCTCCGTCCTCCCGCTCATGAGGACCATGACAAAAGGAACCGCTCTCTCGTGGTAAAGCCCATGTATGGTGACAAATTGCTCATAGGGCCTTGGGCAGGTCTTAAAAGTGCCATCCATGTAGATCTGAAACAAAATGCAAATCATAAAGGCATAGCCTTTATTAGAGTTGAGCTGAGTCATTGTTGGAAAACAGCTTTGATTTGGACTGTATACTGGCAGTGTTGTGCTAGTTACTTAAAACCAGCAACTCGTTACAGTTACTAGTTACTTCATTTCAAACGTAACTCAGTTCCTTTACAAGTTAATCACACCAAAAAGTAGTGCGTTACTGTGAAAAGTAATTTTTTAGTTACTACTTACTAAAAAAAAAGTCATTTTCATCACTTGACATGGATTGGACTCTGCTAGGCAATGTGGTATATACAAACACAAATATATGTTTCAAAATGCCAATTTATTTCAGGCCAGAAACAGACACACTGGGCTCTATCGTTGCAGCGGCGCAGTTTCTAGGCCGAGCGCCAGCTGCAGCGCAAAGCAGTGGGCGTGGAAAGGCGCACTTGATATCGTCGTGCTGGCGCTAGATGCAGCCCAAAGCATTACAACCACGCCTTTTAGGCGTAAAATTATGCACCGTCATGCTCATTGGATAAGTGCAATAAACGAATCGCACGCTTGCCTTTTTAGCTCCAATTCCAGTGATCCCGCAAAACCAGACGAAAGCCAAACGCTCTGCCCCCCCCCCCTCCCTTCATCCAGTCTGTCTGTCTGCATTATAGGCTATTATTCCATATTATTATGCTTCTCAAACCAATCTAACTGCAGTTTCAATACTGCAAGCATGTAAATACGCTACACTATAGCAAGATCAAAGTGAAAATAATGTTCTAAAGGCATCAGCTACAAAAATATAGCCTATCCCTATATGATGAGATTAATTTTATATTGGTGAAAGTTTGTTCAGAATGATATCGTTTTCTCTCCCCTGCTGCAGGTAGAATGATGCACATAAATATACCCTACATTATGTAAAGTCATTGCATAAATGTGTTTTTATTGTAAAACTAAATGTGAAGTTGGGCAAAGTTATTGGAGCGGACATCACAGTATAGCACATGACAGTAGAAGCGCGTTCTGAAGCGCGTTCCTCTGACACTTATCTAAATGACGTTAAATCGACAAAGGATATATATAGGCCCAGGAGGACATATATGTTTCACTTAGGGTGGTGTTTTAATTTCGATTATTTATTTGGTCCAATATTGAAATGTTCTACAATTGCAGGCTGTGTTACCATTACACATTATTTTAGATCGACCTTTTATATCTATTTCGCCTCATTTAGTTGCTATTTAGTAGCGAAATTGAGTACCCAATTGCATGCTGGGGCATTCACAGGCAGTCAGAGAGAGACAGTCGTATTGTGCCTGTCAGACTGCCTGCAGCCTCAAAGCGGTACACGGAGTTGTTTTACCCAGGCTGGACGCGTTGTCACACAGGCTTGTGACAGTAACTCAACGCGGAAGGATTTATTTCACAATAAACTGGTAAACGCACACCAATGCCTGCTCCTGTCAGTAGGAGAGAGGGAGAGAGTGACACAGGTAAGGGTGACAGAGGAGAGAGGGGAGGAATAGGCCTGCTTTTCAAAGGCGCAAGGCGCTAAATTAACGCCAGCTCGGAAGATAGGTATTTAGCGCCGACACGCCCACTTTGGCCCATTCTGGGACTGCGCCACGCCCATTCGGCCTAAAGCGCATTTGGCAGCGTAAAGCCATATTGATATCGTCCCAAAACAGGCGCAAGGCACGTTTTTTTGCGTTTAAGGCCCGTTTTAGCGCCGAAGGCCTGTGGGAGAATAGGGCCCACTGACACAATTGCCACAACTTGTCAGCAAACTTGCTGCCCTCTACAGGTCATAGTTGGCAGGTAAACAACATAGCAGCTGTCATATAACCCTGTCTTTGACAAGCTAGTATTTTCAGTATTTCCACTTGATACCGCCTTACAACAAAGTATAAAACAAAGACATGTGGTTAATGTCCTGCAGACATCCAAGATAAACCTGCTGGTCCCACCTTGTCACAGAGACACCACAGAGTTGGACAGAGTTCCCAACTGAAAATAAGTCTATTTTCGTGTGTCAAAATTCTTCAACCTAACCAGAGATGTATATAGAAATTAAACATTCTTGAGACCTTCTACTGTGGAGTCGCCCGCTTTCAAACATCTAGTTAGCAAACCAAACCTAGTATGAATGGAATACATTGGTGTACCTATGTACACATGACATTGCATGTCATGTGCACATGACATAAGACAACATAACAGAGTACCATAAGGTGCTTTTTTCCCCCTCCAACAAATTTCTAAATATATGGCTTCAGAACTATAGCTCTTGTTGTCTTTCTTTAGCCCCAAAAAATACCTTAATAGCAGCAAGTAATGTCCAACATAACAAAATAAATTGTCATTTTCTTCTAGACATTCTGCAATAAATACCTGCATACAATCTGAGCATATTTATGACAATAAGTTGGAAAAATAAATGTACTTTCACTTTACTTACACTTTAAACAGTCAGCACCAAATAACTGCTGGGATAGAGAACCATAAAAGATCAAACAAAAAAACATCAGCTCCTCAAAAAATTCAATCTACGATACACTAAAACAACTAAATAAGAGTTGTATTCTGGCCTTTCTTAAACTGAAGGTCGGAGAGAGCAAGCTGAGTATATCACTAAAAATCAAAGTGCAAAAAGGTAACTGCTTTCCCACAATACAGTATACACGAGGCAACTTCTGTATAGTTCATCAAAAAAAGAAATAATCACAGCTTTTCTTTAGTTCAATCCAGCAAGATTCAAAAAGCATCAAATAAAATAAAATAAAATAACATAAATTATTTAAGTGTATTCAGATTGCACAGATTAACAAATGTGGGCCTAGTTAAACAAAACAACAAAGAGCGTGCTTGTTTGCATTGCAAACGCCTGAATTAAATGTTTGAGTGGAGGTTTAGTCCTCAAAACAGTGGTTGAACCTCATGAGAAGCAGCTTCTCAAACCTCTGGTCAGACAGCCTGTTCCTCTTTGGAGTCAGTACCAGACTTCCCAGGCTGAACAGTCTCTCAACAGGTGCACTGGATGGGGTAGCCGCATTTTGCTTCAGACAAATTTCCATGATTGTGGGGAATTGTTGAGCATGTCCATCTTTGTGTCAGCTGATTTCAAGTAGGACATTACCTCGTTTTCCACAGTGGTGAAAGTTTCATCATCATCCTCAAAGCAAAAAAAGTTCTTCCCTTTGTCCTTGGAGGAGCCCGAGTCTGGTGGAGTTGTCGGAGACACAGCATTCCTGGCTGCAGGGGTTAAAGCAAAAACATATCCCAAAACTGAACTTTATATGTGATTTTAGATTTTAAAATGGCACATTGAATCCTCAAGACTTAAATCAGTCCCCAGGACTGAGAACTTTAATACCTGTGGCTGGTTGCTGCCTTGGGCTAGGGACAACCTTTTGACACTCTGCTGTCAGGAGTCCCTTGAGCATCTCTCTCTGCCTCTGGTCTTTCACCCACCGCAACTTGAAAAATGGAAGTGTGACGGCTGCCAGCATCGCATCGTTGCTTTCCAAGACGGGTGCAAATCGTTTATCGATAGCCTGTAAAACATACACAGTGTGACAGACGTTAGAAATATAATAAGTGACATTCCCTTAAATTCATTTACATGTATTTTATTTGTGTATACCTATTGTATTGTGTAAAGCTGCAATCACCAGGTGATTTTGAACTATAGTTATTGAGTAATTCAATAATTTATACTAACAGCTTTAAATGGAATGCATTTAAAAATACTTTTTGCACATTTCATCAATTTTCTTTGGCTATATTAAAGCTCTCACTAATGTAGCCAAAGGAAATCAAATGTACAAAAAAACAGTAAAAATTAAGTTCTCCTTTAGTAAACAATTAATGGTATACCATGTGTGCAGTAATAAAAATTAGTGAGTGCCGTGGTGTCCACTGATTAAATGCTGTCTTTCTGTACAGTGAAGAGGGATAGTTACTGTATATTATATGAACGTTTCTTACCTGAATTATGGCTTCAGGTAGACCAGTTGCCAAAGTCAGACCCTCTTTCACCTCCAGGAGCTTTGACTTTAAGGTGAGTAGAGTGGGCAGGAGGGTGCCAAAGTAACAGTTGTCCTCTCCTTGCAGGATGTCTAGAGCTTCTGAGAGTGGTTTCATTGTGGCACAATATTCCTTCAGAAAATGAACTTCTCTGTCACTAGGAGATTTTAGCTGCAATTTATCAGAGATGGAACTCAAGTCAGTCATAGGTATTTCAACAATTCTTGCTACAGCCTCGTAGAATGAGTTCCATCTTGTAGTGCATGGCACAAGCAGCTTTTTGGTGACAACGTCGCTCACCATCTCTGCAGCATATGTGGACCTGCTTGCCTTATTCCACAGTGCTGTGCACTTAGCTGTAGAGCTTCTGTAGATTGCTTTAGTCCCAGAATTTGAAACGAGCCACTTCTCCACGTCATTGCACGAAATTAAGTTTAGGGTATGAGACGCACATCTCTGGTGCGCTGGTAAAACAATGTCTTCATCACCATCGGCGGTGTTTAGCACTTCTGCGACATCAGTGAAGGTAACCTCTTCATCATCATTAGCATCATCATCGTCGTCATCAGAGAGCGATTGCGGCTGGTACATGGCAAAGGCTTTAACAAAGTTTGAGCCATTATCAGTGACAGTGGAGGTAACCTTTGTTGACACGCCATACAAAGAGTGAATATGGTCTATCTCACTAGCAATGACATCGTACGTGTGCCTACCCTTGAACCTTTTACAAGCCAACGCAGCTTTGTGGCGATTTAAAGTTGTGGGGTTTATCCAGTGGGCAGTTACCCCGAGGAAGCTTCTGTTCTGGGCAGACCAAATGTCTGCGGTGGTCGAGATGTAGTCAAGCCCCTCAAAAGTTGTCTTGAGCTCCTTTTCCATTTTTGTGTACTCTTTCTCCAGGTAGTTGGAAAACGTTTTTCGGCCCATTTGCCGTGAGCCGCCTGCAACTGGTATCAAGCTAACTATACGTTTGAACGAGGGTGACTCCACAGTAGAAATGGCCTTCATATCTTCAACAACATAACGTGCAATGGCTTTATCCACCGTTCCCTGGCTAACAGTCCCTCGGTTAAAGTCCAGCTGCTGTTGCTTGGGAGGCGGTGGACGGCCATCCTCGGTGTCGGATGGCGGGTCGGGGTCTGCAGAAGAAGGACGCCTAGCTACTAGCTTCGTCCCAGGGTGTCTTCTCTGGAGGTGTTTGAGTAGATTGGTATTGCTGTTTCGGGCAGTAGATAGGCTCTTTGACCGAAGACACAAGTTGCATTTGACTGAGATGTTGTTTTCTCTCTGCTCGATGAATGTAAAATAGTGAGAATATCTCCATGAGGAGAAACTCGTGCGACTCTCTGCATCCGCCATGACTGTTTTTCTGTTGTTGTAAAGAAACACGCCCACACTACGTGTCCATTGGTGCGTCTCACTGGGGGGTGGGGTTTTGTCAGAGGCTAGTGCAGGCTGGGTGCATGTAACTAAAAAATAACGCAGTAACGCACCATGAAGAAACGGCAACGGAGTTACAGAATTTTAATAAAAACGCGTTACAGTACTCGTTTCTGACGAAAGTAACTTCGTTACAGAAACGCGTTACTTGTAACGCGTTTGTCCCAACACTGTATACTGGTACTTTAACACTAGAACTGCCAACGGTTAAAATTTATTTGATTGTATGTAACTTTGTGTTAATAAAATATGCAAGTCCCCCAGTCCGTGATTTTTCCTAAAAGTGTGTTCTGTTAGCTCCTCCTATTGTTAAAAATTGTCAAAATAAAGTCAGATTTAAAAAATGGCAATTTATACCTAATATTTAACACAATGGAAAACACCATCATTTTCGAGGCATTAGAATTTGTTACATTTCGCGCAGTTAGACAAACATGTTATGTTGCTATGGCAATGCTTTGTGTCTACTATAAAAAGGTAGAGCTGCTTCAATAAGCTCTAGGAGAAGGAAAAGACGACAAGAGATTATAAACATATTCCCAGATTTCCTCCATTTAAGTGACTCACTCAGAGAAACTTCCTGTTCTACTGGGAGAGAGGGAGGACTGCTGTAGACTGACAGCAAAATATGTAGGCCTATCAGCCTTCCATGAGCTCCACAACTCGGATAATTAATGTTTATTTGTATGATCATTTCCTGATTTTGTATTGTTCAATTTGTTGTAGTTACTCTTCCATAGCCCCTAATGCTCTCCATGTCACTTAGCCTATTGTTATTATATTGTTATTGTTATTTTCTAATGTTTATTATTATTGTAATAATAGCCTATCTGTCTTTATACGCTTTGGCAAAATGATAGGCCTATCCTATGCAGTCATGCCAATAAAGCTTATTGAATGAATGAATGCATGAATGAGGAGAAGAAAAGAAGATAAGACGCGTTACCAAGTCTCCTCATCTGGAAGTTTGCCACACACAGCCTACAGTCTATCGGACTATTTTTTTTACACAGTGTGTGTGTGTGTGTGTGTGTGTGTGTGTGTGTGTGCGTGCGTGCGTGTGCGTGCGTGTGTGTGTGTGTGTTTCACTGTCGGCTCAGTGTCGGCTCGCCTGCTTCCTCCTTTTCTTTTCTTTTTCTCTCTGACTATGGGTTTGGAGGAATTTATTTAGTGGGGCTTAATTTATTTAGCCTATTCATTTATTTATTTAAATCTTCACCTCTGTCTGTCGGCTGCACAACCTTTGTCAACCTTTGTCTACTAATGCATTGAAATAAAAGCTCATTGTGTGGCCTACTGATAACTATTAAAAACAATATGAGCCAATTAACAAGTTATACAGACATGAATCGAATAGCCTACCTGTCGACACTGGTTGAGCCGGGCAAAATTCCTGTCCGTCCCAAACACCAGAAACCCATGCCCGGCATGGTGTTTTGACAAGAAGTCGTCCCCATCCCACGATTCTGCCCATGCGTCCCGAACGTCCCCACCTGATCCAAGGTGGCCGGTATGGGGGGCATGAGACTATAACGCAGCCTGTTGAGCCTCGACCTCACGGCCTCAAAGGGAGGCACGTGGTGGATATTTGGAGCCTGGAGAAGGATGTTGTCATACACGCGCTTGACAGGGCAGGAAGGGTCGGCTCGCACCTTGATGAGCATCTGCTCTATAATAGCAGTGGTGGCAACTCGGTCTGCATCGGCCACGTGCCCATGTCGACCGGGCCGCCGGATGACGACTATGGCTGGGTCGTCTTCATCGACGTTGAACCTGTCGGTATGCACAAATACATTGCACCCCGCATGAGCACAACGCCAGTAAATCTTCTGCGGGGCTAATTTATTTCGCAGGTAACGAAAGTTGTCCAAAATAAGCACTTTACCCCCGCGGCTGTTGGCTATTTGTAGATAGGCCATTTTGTTCTGATGTGCGCGAAGTGGTTCTGACATGCGTGAAGTGGTTCTGGGATGCGCAAAGTGGTTCTGGATGCGCAAAGTTAGGGGAACTATTTTCTGAGAGGGGGTGCTGGATTTTTTTGGGACAATAAAGTTATAATGGAAAACTTTACCATATATGGTAACATCATATTCCATCTGCGGTCTGTATGACAGCAGTCACGGTCAGAGGTAGGCTATAATTACTCAGGTATCTTTTGTGTTTTATTTTAGTACCTTCTAAACTTCAGAAAACATAAAAAAATAAGTATTTAGGAAAAGTCATAGACTAAAAGAGGCTTACAGTTTTTATTTAAACAGAGATATTGGCATTATCAAAAAAAACAGGTCTATCAGACCGTCTAGGCATTTCTGAGATATCACTGCTGACAGTGGTTTACAGTCCATGTGATGAATTAATGATGTGGATGCTACAAAGAGCCGCACCGCCTGCGTAATGGTCGCGCGTAATGACAGCTGTTCTGGCGCTGTTGGAAAACCTCACAACAAAACATTATTTTTAATAGAAATGACAAGTTGAAGTAGCCTACAAAATGATCATAAATATCTCACTGCAGAGAAGCCACATGGTAGTCAAATTGTGGGAACACTGTGCTGCGGCGCTCTCCAAGGTGCTGATCCTGCTGGTTGGGCTGGGGCTCATGTCTCTCTCTCACCCACAGGCCTATGCACAAGGCACAACACCTTCCCCAATGGCATATCTCCATTCCGACAATTTTGTCAGTGCTGGTATTTCGGAGTTTAATTTGTTTTAGTTAGGCTACATAAAGAACATGTAGGCTATCTGTGGCTTGTCAAAATGTTCTTAATTGCTTTATCGTCACATCACGCAATCTTTGCAAGAGCGGAGCAGCTGCGCACTTCCAATCAAATCAACATGAGGAAAAAAGTCCGCCCACTTCAGCTCTTATGTGCATTTATTTATCACATCCAAATAGTTGTTAAATAGATGCTATATATATGCACATGAGCTGAAGTGCGCAGACTTTTTCCTCCTCTTTTTCATCACGCAATCACACAATGTCGTGAATTTGCAGCAGGCTGAGGAAGCAGAGAAATGGACAATACGTTTTAATTTTAATTTATATATAAACATATTGAACTGCCAAGAGGGGGAGATATAGATAGGAGATTATGCCAAAGAGAGCTCTTCTGGATTGATACCTTAAATGCTTTAGAACCCACTGGCCTTAATGAGGATTTTGACATGAGTGTTATGCTGTAGATCAGGATGTTTTTTCTGTTCTTGTTTTGTTCACTAATTCTTTCTTTCTTGTGTAGAGTAGGAGGCCTGACAAATGACGGCTCCAACCTGAAACCCTTTCATAGCTCCCTGCTCTATTTTTGATATTTAGTTTTTTATCTTACTTTGATAAAAATTTAAGGTATTTTCTATACCTGTGATATTTGTTTTTTTGTGGCACTTTACTGTAATATGCTTTATGATTGTTTCTTTGTTTTTCTGTATTCCCTGTGTTACACTTTTTTTCAGTTAGTCTGGTAGGTCCCTTCAGTGGGACTCACAGCCTGAGAACTACAAACACCAAAAACTACAAATCCCAGAAGGTGTTGCTTCTACCTGAGTGTGCACAGGTGTTTGGCATACTGCTGATGACCAGAGCAGGAGTCTTAAGCCTGCCTGTCATTTGTGATCTGTATGCTCTGATGAAGGTCTAGTCGACCGAAAGCTCGCTTAATAAATGTGAAATCTGTACAGATTCAAGTGTGCGGAAATTCCTTTTATATTTGTAACTCTAGTTATTTTTCCAGCACCTTGGCCGATACTTGGCTGGGTTGAGCGGTGGCCCTCCCTCAAATTTTAATTTATAGAAAATACAAGTTGACCCTCTTATGATCCTTTTTTTTGCCATCCAGGAAGCGCTGCATCCTGGCTGTTTCAGCGCAAATCACCAGCAGCGAGCTGGAGGAGGTGCGCACATACTACACACACACACACACACACACACACAGGATGCTGTTGGACCTAATATCTTTCGCAATGGCGAGACAGATCTCCATTCCGACAATTTTGTCGGAATGCCGGTATTTCGGAGTGCGGACATTTCGGAATGCCGAGGTGTCCCCCTTGCGATGACACGCTACAGGTATATCAGTTTGTTGCGTACATCCTGTCTGTGTTTTGCTGTAATTTTGATGTCTGTAATGCTGTGGTATCTTTTGCGATGACATGTTACATGTATATTTCAGTTTGTGCATTGAATGAATGTAATGAGTGATTGTTTTGATATTTATTGGGGACTACGGATGTAAATTAGCATTAGCTAACACCGGCATATTTACATGTTTTCGTATATAGAGGCTTCTGTATTTCTGAACATGTCCATTAATGTGCATTGTCCCGTCACAATACACCAATAAAGTAAAGTAAGTAAAGTATTAAACAGACTAGGGCAAGAGTACAGTAACTTTACTATGTCGTTTCCCTGGCAGATGGGCCCCTATGGCAGAAAGGAACTCCGAGTTGGACAATCTACCACATGGCTGGCCCTCAGCAAACACAGTCAGACCATCATCAGGCAGGGAACCCACACAAACCATTGAAGTAACGGTCTTCTCAGGGGAGACAGTCTCCGGAGTTTTTTCCTGTTCCCCCTGGGCGGCTTCTCTGGAATGATAGGATTTTAGAATGTTAATGTGGCACAATCGTGTCTTCCTCCTCGCTCAGGTGTGTGAATGACAGTCTGTTTCGGATACTTTACGGTCGATCACATATGGCCCTGAAAACCGAGCAGTGAGAGAAGAACGAGGCATTGGCAGTAGAACCAGGACTTTATCACCGGGCTGGAACTGCCGTTCAACTACTTTATTGTCGAACGGCTCCTTAATGCTCCTCTGGGAAGAGGCAAGAGCTTCCTTTGCCAGGGAAGAGGCATGCTGCAACCGCTCCTTGCACTTGGAAACAAAAGCCAACACATTATTTTGTGGAGAGGAATGACACATGAACTGCTCCTTTAACACTTTAAGCGGGCCACGCACATTATGACCGAACATTAGTTCAGCTGGACTGAACTTGAGGGATTCTTGCTTTGCATCACGTATAGCAAAAAGAACAAAAGGAACACCCTCATCCCAGTCTTTGCCTGTATCTTGGCAGTACTTTCTGAGCATGGACTTCAAAGTTTGGTGCCAGCGTTCAAGTGCACCTTGTGACTCTGGATGATAAGCACTAGACACTGAATGAGAGAGACCCAAGGACTTCAGGGTCTGCTGGAAAGTTTTAGTAAGGAAATTAGTTCCTTGATCAGTCTGCACAATTTTTGGGAGGCCAAAAGTGGTGAAGAATTTGGTCAGAGCCTTAGTGATGGCTGGGGCTGTGATTTTCCGCAGGGGAATGGCCTCTGGAAAACGGGTGGCAACACACATGACAGTCAGGAGAAACTGATTTCCAAACTTTGTCTTGGGTAGAGGTCCAACACAATCCACAATTACATGTTCAAAAGGCTCCCCGACAGCAGGAATGGGACGGGACGCAGAGGGGCAGGCGGCACTAGCTGATTTGGTTTTCCCACAATCTGGCAGGTGCAGCAAGTCTTACAGAACCGCACCACATCAGCCCTCATGCCTGGCCAGAAGAAGTGTTTTAGGATCCGATCATAGGTTTTAGTGACACCTAGATGACCAGACCAAACATGTTCATGTGCTAGCTCTAGTACATGCTGCCGGCCACCAACTGGAGCAACAATCTGCTGAACGGTGGCCCAGTCCCCATCTGCATCATCTGCAGCTTCACCTGCTCTTGAAATCCACTTGCGCATCAACACATCATTTTGTACAAAGAAAGACTGCCGTATACTGCTCCTACTGGCAGTGGCGCTGGAAGTACTTTTTGGTAGGGGGTGCTGCAAGGAAGGGGCTCTCGGTGCTGCCTGCAAGGGCAACGGTGAAGAAAATTTGACGTTTTTTGGACTTTCATCCATATTTAGAAGAATATTTAATTTAAAATTAACATTAGGATTATACTGTTGTGATGTCATTATTCAGTATCTTCTCCTTTTCTCACTCACTTTCATGTAAGCACCTGCTCTCCCTTTAGTCGTTTTACACTACAACAGACAGCAACACAGGCATAAACACTGAACTTATTATTATTATGGAAAACCAGATTATGATGAAAATCAAACACTTGTGAAGAGAGAGCATATGAAATAAGATTAGAGCTGGGAAGCACAAACTGTTTTTTAATGCATTTTGTTGGTCGTATAAACACAAGACAGCCAAATCCAACAATTTCAAAAATCCCATCTCTTGCCACCAGGGGGTGCTGCAGCACCCTCAGCACCCACCTTCCAGCTCCCTTGCCTACTGGTGTCTTCACCAATTGCAGCAAAACATTTGGCCAAAGATGGATCATCTTTTTGAGCACTGATGAGGGCCTCACGTGTCAGTGGCAGTGTTACCTCAGAAGAAATGGTAGGCTCTGTTACATCATCGGACTCCTTTGAAGTGCAGCTCCCCAACTCACCACCAGATGGCAGTTTTTCTTCAGACAGGACAGAGGGAAACAGAGAGTCAGACAATAAATCAACATCTTGAGCTAGTTTTCTTGCTTGAGCTCTTAGTCAGGGATCCACAGGCCCAAAAGCTTAAGAAAATGGGTTGAACCTGACATGGCATGCTATACTTTTTGTTTGTGTTTTATCTATTCATTTCGACATTAAGGTCCACTGAATGAGAGGTCTGCTCTGCCGGAAACCTCGCGAAAAAAGTTGTGGCCATTTTTGTATATGAAGCCTTTATTTTTTGACCCAAAAATGTGAAAGAGTTTTTTTTCCTCAAAGTCCTCAGTGGGTTGCGTAGGCTGTCAATAAATTCATCCCAGGTACACAGAACATGTGTGTTGACAACACCAAGTTAAGAAATACACTTACAAAACCTTTCCAAATGATTTATAGCCATTTTCTATTACAAAAAAGCACTCGTTTTTTGAATTTTCTCCATTATTTTCATCTTTACTTTGTTAGTAAGCAATTATATCCTGAAATATGACATCAGCCAATGTGTCATTCTTTTCAGCAGATATTATAGTCATTCCACATAAAGATTATTAAAATCAACCCAAAATCAATGGATCTGTGGTGATTTTATTACCTTTATGTTCGAAATTCCTCAAGACATGTTTTTAGTTTTAACAAAACCCTGTACCCCAAAGACAATACTTGTAACACAAGAAATTCAAAACAACAAAATGATTTTAATCACAAAATGTACACTGGATGACAAGCCAAGAAAACAATTATTGTTATACAGCTTTGGATAGATTGTGACCAGTATCTAGAAAACATTAAATAAAACATTAGCTGAACAAATTTATTGAACACAACACATTAAAAAAAGAAAGAAAAAAGACTGGCAACAAGGTCTATAATATAACAAAATTAACTTTGCAATGAACATAACTCAATCACTGTCACTGTCTTCAAGTGTGAGAAATAACTCAATCACTGTCACTGTCTTCAAGTGTGAGTTCAATCCTTGAACATTTGTTGGGGTCTCCAGTGCAGAGACATGCGATGACACACTTGACATTGGCTCTCGCACAAGAGCATCCTCAGGCACACATGCTTTTCTTGCAGTGACAGTATTTGGTGAGTTTGAATTCTGCAGGTTTTGCCTCCTTCAGCATCATGGTTGCCATCAGCTTACCACTGACAAGCTCTCTGCCGAAGTCAGTGGCAACAGGGTAGGTTGGTTGAGACATGTGTGCTCGCTTGCATACATCCAACTGATGCAGGGCTCGGCGAAGGTGTAACTGGAACGAAGGCATCTTCGGTAGGTGGAAGGCAACGCATGTCTCCTTTGATATTGCCAAAGAGATGGGCTCGCAGTGCATCCAAATTACCACTGAAGTCACTCCTCTCGTACAGTGACACCATGTACCGCCTAGCCGCTGTCACAACATCTTCTTTAACATCCAGGCTTTCCCCAGGGTTACCGTATCTGCACAGGGGCAGAAGGTCTTCCAGGTGATCAATGGCAGTTTTGTAGGCGTGCTTTTTTCCTCTTCTGTAGAGATAGCTCACTGTGTCACATCCAGTCAGTAGGTGCTGAGGAGCATGGAGGAAAGATCTGCAGCTTGAACATCATTGTTCACTGCCAGGGCATTTGCGATTGCATGAGCAGGTAGATATCCATCTTCTTTACCCACAGCTCCTGCAGGCCATCCATGTGTGCAATGTAGTATATGCACATCATGATCACGTCTGTGT
Source organism: Poromitra crassiceps (assembly GCF_964638095.1). Classification (NCBI taxonomy): domain Eukaryota; kingdom Metazoa; phylum Chordata; class Actinopteri; order Beryciformes; family Melamphaidae; genus Poromitra; species Poromitra crassiceps. Next base: position 376,498 of record NW_028152202.1, read on the forward strand.
CAGTAGCCACCACTACAGCCCGTTTGTGGTGCAGATGTTGTAATGAGTATGCAATGTGGGCAAACATCCTGGTATCTGCCTCCTCATGCTTCTCACAGGATAGTTCTGGAAGCTCAACCTAACAATCTGCTTTTAACAGAACAGTGCAACCAGGATCACGGAAAATTACATGGATGGCCTGCAGGAGCTGTGGGTAAAGAAGATGCAATCGCAGACGCCCTGGCAGTGAACTATGATGTTCAAGCTGCAGATCTTTCCTCCATGCTCCTCAGCACCTAGTGCTCCGTAGTACAAGTATCACGTGTGAAATTCTTGTGCTGTAGGCTCCGTTACAACATAGTGCAAATAACAGTATAACAGTGCAAAAACAGGGCATATAGATGCAGTAAAACAAGAGAACAACAAGCAATAACAGTAAACTTTTCCTTTTCTTTTCTAGCGTAGACACCTTAAAACATAATTAAACATTCTGTTTGCACAGGTGCAAATAACATAGGCATAATTATCATATGTAATGGTAGCAGCTACTACATGATTGTTTATTTGTGTGTGTTAAGGAGTCTTGTGGCCTGCGGGAAGAAACTGTCCCTTAAGCGATTTGTGTGTGCTTTTGGGACCCTGTATCTCCTCCCTGAGGGTAACAGGGAGAACAGGCTGTTGTGGGGGTGGTATGTGTCCTTGATGATCTTCAGGGACCTCCTGAGGCACCGCTGATTGTACAGTTCCTGCAGTTCTGGTAGCTCACATCCTGTTACGTGCTGGGCCACGCGCCTCACTCTTCTTCGCGCCCTGCGGTCCATGGTGGTACAGTTCCCGTACCAGGTGGTGAAGCAGCCAGTCAGCAGGCTTTCAATGGTGCCTCTGTAGAAGTCCCTGAGGATTTTTGGCCTTAGCCCAAATTTCTTCAGGCGTCTGAGTCCGTGTAGTCGCTGTTGGGCCTTTTTGACAACAGTGTCGGTGCGGCTGGCCCATGTCAGGTCCTGGTGGATGTTGACTCCCAGGTACTTGAAGCTGTCCACCTTTTCCACCACTGTGCCATTGATGGTGATTGGGGGGTGTGCGCCCCCCCCCCCCCCCCCCCTCCTGTAGTCTACAATGATCTCCTTGGTCTTGGAGACGTTTAGAGAGAGGTGGTTGTCCTGGCACCATTGTTCCAGGGCCTCCACCTTCTTTCTGTAGGCCGTCTCGTCGCTCCTGGAGATCAGCCCCATGACTGCTGTGTCGTCTGCAAACTTCTCGATGGTGTTCAATCGAGGTTTGAGTCGCCACGCAGTCGTGGGTGTAGAGGTCGTACCAGAAGGGGCTGGAGACGCATCCCTGGGGCGCTCCTATGCTGATGGTCAGTGGGGAGGAGGTGAGGTTGCCCACTCTCACCACCTGGCGGCGGTCTGTCAGAAAGTCCAGGATCCAGTCACACATTGCTGTGTTTAGTCCCAGATCCTTGAGCTTGTGCTGTGACATAGTGAGCTATCTCTACAGCTAGCTCTACAGAAGAGGAAAAAAGCACGCCTACAAAACTGCCGTTGATCACCTGGAAGACCTTCTGCCCCTGTGCAGATACGGTAACCCTGGGGAAAGCCTGGATGTTAAAGAAGATGTTGTGACAGCGGCTAGGCGGTACATGGTGTCACTGTATGAGAGGAGTGACTTCAGTGTGTTGTGATCGACACATTATGGACTGTACTGTATTACTTATATGTTTGAATGTGGGACATTTGAGTGTATTGCCTGTGTTTAGATATGGCCTCACATTCGGGGTGAAGACAGAGAGAACCAAATGGCTGGGTCACACCCTACAGATACCCGCACAGCGGGAGGCCGAGCCTCAAAGGATTCCGGCCATTGTTTTATCTCTCAACCCCCAGGACGTTTAACACCTCCCGGAGCTTCAAAGACCAAGTGCCTCCCACAACCGAAAGGTGAACAGAGAGACCTTTCAGTTGAACTTACAGAATGGGTTGAGCCCACTCAAATAACACAAGTGGGCTGGGCATAGCCCAACTCACCGAACGATGTGATTGGCCCACCATGCATGCTCATTTTAATATGGGATCAGTAACAAAACTGTTGGAAAGCAGTTTTAACTTAGAGTCTACAGTAAGCTATCGCACGCAGCGGAACCAAGGGTTGGAGGGGCCAGGAAGCCGGCTCCCCTCCCCCGCTCTCTGCACCCCCGGCAGGCGACCAGGGCCAGAGGGACCGAGCCCTGCAGCCTGACCAGGGCCCAGAGGACTCCGAGCACACAGCAGCACCGGAAATCGGCTGAAAGGCCCGCCGTAAGTCCCACGAGACATAGCATGCGTAAACTGAGATAGTTCCACTTAATCTCAGTTTAATTTAAGTCGGTTTAGTGTTATAAGTCGCACGGAAAAGCCCTTCCTGTGCTTTCAAACTCGCGCGTAGACCAGCCGCTCTCCTTGCCCAGAGAAGCCCAGCTGGACCGCAAAAGCCGACAACAAGAACGTACCGCGAGCAGACCGCTCAGCAGACCAAGAGGAGCAGAAGAAGCAGAAGAGCCGCACTGCAGCAGGGCCAACCAACTGCTGCAGACGAAAGACGCCCAAGACAGACCGTGGCGTGCAACCAGCCACAGAGAGGGACCCAAAGCAGCAGACCTCGACTCCACGAGCAGAGAGACTGCACGTCAACCCCAGGCATCATCTACCCCCAGCAGACGTCCGCTGCCCGCTTCCCCAGGCCAGGGTGAACGGCGCTGCAGGCCATCGCTCCCACAAACCAAAGCCATCCTCCCTACTGCACCTGAGCCCACCGCGCGTAGGACAACTCTCCCCAACCAACAGGATCCCACACAGAGGAACCCACGTGAGAGTTCATTCATGGTTTAATGGTTCTGGGCAGTTAGGGTTAGAATGCATTACCCTGTATGTTGATGTACCATGTTTGCACACTGTTGAATGATATAGACGCCTGAAGGTGAGCGCTAAGTTCAGAAGAACTTGGCGGCCATCAGCGAGCCACTCTCCTCTCTCCCTCTCCCTCTCACCCTCCCCCACTCTCTCGGCCTCCCAGCTGAGCCCGTTCAACCGGGAGGGCTAAGCTTGGAACGGTCTGGAGGTGTTCAGAATGTCTACCCGCAAGAATACAGTTAAGCTGAATTAGAGAGTTTGATCAGTCACTCACACCGAGTGATCCAGGCTAAACAGTCCCTTCCTAAATTCGGCAAAACCGCCATTTTGAAACGGAGGCGGTCTTAACACGATCAGCCCGCCCCTCAGCCAATCCTGGGGTGACATAAGACACTCCGCCCTCTCCTCCCTCCTCCTCTCTCTCACACACACACACACACACACACACACACACACACACACACACACACACACACACAAGTACTAATTAACACACACACACACACATTCAAGCCTGCTTCGGACCGGCAGACGGAAATCATTGCACACACACACCCACACACACACACACACAGTGATATAACGTTGATTCATATTAGTTATTAGCGATAGATGTGGTAGAGTGTTAGTCATAAAAGTAAATGTGATGAACTGATATTTTAATCATTATGTTAATGTCAATTGATATTGTGATTTATTAAATCTTTTTATTACATAATGCTATGAATCTTGGTGGTTATTCATGAGGTATTTTATCTGTGGAAATCTGTGACAGAAGCTTACGAACTTTGACCTTCAATTAACTGTACAATGTACACTATATCATTATGAGACTGATATGACAATTTGGTTTGGTGTCTAAACAAGTCATAACTTGACTTTTAGACAGGTCTGTAGCCTTAACTACACTGCCCTGCAAAGCTAAAAGGGGGTAACTCAATTTTTGTCAAAAATGAGTTTTTGTCATTTTTGGAACATTGAAGATCTGCTTTATCATGTGGAAAAATATCTTGAGTCAATTGTGTTGTTTTTTGGAGAAAATAGGGGGTCATATTTACAGTAACTTCCAAAAGCCCTAGAAAAGCCAAGCAAGACTGAGGTAACATCAGTTATGGTTGTTTGGTTTGGTTTGACTGCACTCTGAATGCTCTGCCCTGCAACGCAAAAAGGGGGTAACTCACCAGAATGCTCAGGTTGAGTTGATGAGTTACATTACTGGGCAGGCCTAATGTCATGATTGTGACATCGGACCAATTACCACCCCCCCCCCCCCCACACAGACACCCACACCACCCACATTAACTCCCAAGGTTGCCAGCTCATACGGCATTAACCCCCTAACCCTTATACATTAACCCGCGAGGCACCTCATATGACATTAACCCCCGAGGCACCAGCTCATACCACATTTACCCCCGAGGCTCCAGCTCGTACAACATTAACCCCAGAGACGCCAACTCATATGACATTAACCCCTGAGGCGCCAGCTCATATGACATTAACCCCCGAGGCGCCAGCTCATACAACATTAACTGCTGAGGCGCCAGCTCATATGACATTAACCCCAGAGGCGCCAGCTCATACGACATTAACCCACGAGGCGCCAACACACAGACACACAACGGGCCAACAAGAGTCCCACCAAACTAGGCTTTAAGGATGTGTAGCAGCCTGATAATCTAGTTATATTATATTTATACGTATATTATATTAAGCGTAATTGTGCCATAAACATGAGACTTCATGTCTATGTTATCATTATTATCATATATACTGGTTTTATATAGTGATAAGCAACCAAATGAAGGATCAAATTGAAGTTACTGTCTTTTTGCTTGGCATCACCCCTTATTATTTTGCAGACAATGCAAAGCCAGAGTAAGGTAACTTCCAAATAAGGGTCAAAGGTCAAGTTTGAGCTAAAAACAATTATGTAGATAAATAACTACATTAAAACAACATATAATTAACACATGTCCAGTTTTCTTCCTACAATACATTTGGCTGGACAACAACAAAACTTTAAAGTCATTTTTCTCAGTTCTACACTCTGGCGAGTTACCCCCTTTTAGCTTTGCAGGGCAGTACAGTGGTGCCCCGAATCTTACAGAGAATACAATATTTTCTGTCAAATCTAATAAATTTATGAATATTAATAATTCATAATTATTAATAATCAAATTTCATAACCAAACCAGCTCCTGCGAGCACAACAAGTGGTAATTTGGATGCACTGCGAGCCCATCTCTTTGGCAATATCAAAGGAGACATGTGTTGCCTTCCACCTACCGAAGATGCCTTCGTTCCAGTTACACCTTCGCCGAGCCCTGCATCAGTTGGATGTATGCAAGCGAGCACACATGTCTCAACCAACCTACCCTGTTGCCACTGACTTCGGCATAGAGCTTGTCAGTGGTAAGCTGATGGCAACCATGATGCTAAAGGAGGCAAAACCTGCAGAATTCAAACGCACCAAATACTGTCACTGCAAGAAAATCATGTGTGCCCGAGGATGCTCTTGTGCGAGAGCCAATGTCAAGTGGTTCATCGCATGTCTCTGCACTGGGGACCCCAACACATGTTCAAGGAATGAACTCACACTTGAAGACAGTGACAGTGATTGAGTTATTTTGTTCATTGCAAAGGTAATTTTATGTTATATTATAGACCTTGTTGCCAGTCTTTTTTCTTTTTTTTTTTTAATGTGTTGTGTTCAATAATATTGTTCAGCTAATGTTTAATTTAATGTTTTCTAGATACTGGTCACAATCTATCCCAATTAAGCTGTATAACAATAATTGTTTTGTTGGCTTGTCATCCAGTGTACATTTTGTGATTAAAATCATTTTGTTGTTTAGAATTTCTTGTGTTACAAGTATTGTCTTTGGGGTACAGGGTTTTGTTAAAACTAAAAACATGTCTCGAGGAATTTCGAACATAAAGGTAATAAAATCACCACAGATCCATTGATTTTGGGTTGATTTTAATAATCTTTAGTGTGGAATGACTATAATATCTGCTGAAAAGAATGACACATTGGCTGATGTCATATTTCAGGATATAATTGCTTACTAACAAAGTAAAGATGAAAATAATGGAGAAAATTCAAAAAACGAGTGCTTTTTTGTAATAGAAAATGGCTATAAATCATTTGGAAAGGTTTTGTAAGTGTATTTCTTAACTTGGTGTTGTCAACACACATGTTCTGTGTACCTGGGATGAATTTATTGACAGCCTACGCAACCCACTGAGGACTTTGAGGAAGAAAAACTCTTTCACATTTTTCGGTCAAAAAATAAAGGCTTCATATACAAAAATGGCCACAACTTTTTTTTGCGAGGTTTCCGGCAGAGCAGACCTCTCATTCAGTGGACCTTAATGTCCAAATGAATAGATAAAACACAAACAAAAAGTATAGCATGCCATGTCAGGTCCTCTCAAATTTTGGGTGACTGGATCCCTGACTATCTGGTCAGCACACTGACTGCAAACACATCAGGATGACGCTTGGCTAGCTCATCATGGGCAGATTCTTGAATAGGAACATCAACAACCATAGGAGAAGGATCAACTTTACCTCCAGCTATGTCGTTTCCCATGATGAAGTCAAAACCAGCGATTGGAAAACGAGCGGACCGCTACTGGGAAAAAACAGTAACCAAGTTGGACTTTACATGGATGCGGTGAAGACGAACCGGCATTAAACCCATTTCGATACCTCTCACTAGAGCACTTGCTTCACAGGCAGATGCAGCACTCAGCGGCAGGACACTGGACAAGATGAACCACCGGTGTCCCGTAACACCGTGACTGGATGCTGATCCTCCGGCTTTCCTGACAGAGACACAAAACCATTAGAGGTGAAAGGTTTAAAACACTCATCAGGTTCAGGAAATTTTTGGTTGGTGGACTGGCCACTTGGAGATGCTGTCTTGATCAGCCCCACCCCCTTTGGCTTCTGTAGAGGCGGGCCCGCTGCTCCTTGTTTCCGTTTGAATGCCATACACTCTCTCACTATGCAGGCTTGTGACAGAAAAAACACTGCTTCTCAAACTTGAGACTTGCTGAAGGCAGAGTGGGCGGAGTCACACGCATGTCACCAGCACGTTGTGAAAACCCACGAGAGGAAACGTCAGGCTTAGTGAACACAGCTTTATGGGTAAGGGCAAACTCGTCTGCCAAAACAGCTGCCTGCTGCAAATTAGTTACTTTCTGTTCATTCAAGTAAACAACAGTACGCTCAGGCAGACAGTATTTAAATTCCTCCAGCAGCATAAGCTCACGCACCGCAGCAAGGTCATTCACTTTACAGGCTAAGCACCAACGGTCGTACAAGGTGCTCTTCTCCTTGGCAAACTCCACATATGTCTGCCCTGCATTTCTTTTAAGACTCCTGAAACGCTGCCTGTAAGCTTCCAGCACCAGCTCATACACATTGAGAATTGCATTTTTTACCTTCTCATACACAAGGCTGTCCTCCATAGGTAGAGAGGAACAGACCTCCTGGGCCTTGCCCGTTAGTTTGCACTGCAGTAGTATTGCCCATACATCCTGTAGCCACTGCAGAGCAGCAGCAATGCGTTCAAATGAACCAAAATAAGATTCCACCTCCGTCTCTCTGAACACAGGCACCAGGGAAACATGTTTACTCGCGTCAAAGGTGGCTGAACCTGACGGGGACCGCACCGTTACAGTGGAGGCTACAGGGGGGACCTGCCGCTGTAATTCAAGCCCCCGCAGCCTGACTGTGGTGTCTGCCTCCAACTTTTTCAGTTCCAACTCCCTCCGGAGCTGAAACTTTCCTGCCTCTCCATCTGGAGACGAGCTAGGCGGATTTCCTTCTGGGCGTATAATCGGGCATCAGGTGTGGTCTTGCCTGAGGAAAGTGGGTCATACTTTGGCAATGTGAAAGGCTCCCCTCCCACCTCAACATGCTCACCTCCTGCCCCTGGAGTAACTTGTTTTACCACCTCTTCCACCTGAGAAGGACCCTCACCAGCGTCGTCAAGGACAGGCTGAACAGGATGTGCCATCGGATGGGTTAAGGCTTGTGATGTAAAAACATCCTTTTCCAGAGATGGGAAAAGTACTGACATTCTGTACTTGAGTAGAAGTACAGTTACTTGTGTAAAAAACTACTCTGGTAAAAGTAGAAGTACTGATTAACTTATTTTACTCAAGTAAAAGTAAAAAAGTACAGGCTCTGAAATGTACCCAACGAGTAAAAGTAAAAGTATTTTTACCGTATCTTTCTGAATGACTGAACCTCACATCATAGAATATAATTTGAGGATAAATTATATCAAATGTTTTACACATCTTAAAACTCTACTTTAAAGAGTGTGCTATGGTTTTTCCACACAAAACCCCCCCCATTAAAATCATATCTACTCCTCCCTTATTAATATTTCCATGATATATGAATGTGCAAATACCGGTAGTTAGACAAGTTTAACTGCTAAATACAAGGTGTCCCTTACAAAGTGCAGAATCACAATACTCGAGACTGATATGATACTGATACCTAATGGATAAGGAACTGAATGTCCACAGGTTGATCACATTCACAAATTCAAGGTTTATTATTAAAACAGAACTGTCTCTGGTGTTAGAACACCACCATATTCCATATTAGCTGAATGTTGACAGTGCACAAACTGAATGTATGTGTTAGAACAACACCATAAGGGGCCATGCACGCAGGGAGCGGTTATTTAAAAAAGAACGCTTTGAAAAGCCAGATTATTGGCAACTCTGGAAGCAGCGAGATGAAACAGATTTTCCTGTTAAACTTTCCTCAGCTTTCAGCGCCCAGAGCGATGCGCTAAAAAAACCACCACCAGCTTTTAAACGCGATGAAATGCTTCTTGAAAGAGATGCGCGCTAAGCGCGTATTTATAGAGAATGAATTGCAAAAAGACGAGCGCTAATAACTGCTGCCGTGCTAATAAGTCTGCACGGCTCCTAATGTCTGCGTGTGTCTCCCCTCAGAGAAAATCCGTGTTTCTCTTCTTTGTCCACGCCCCGGAGGAGTGCCAAGTCATACTATTGGCGGAGCTGGAATGAGCTTTTATCAGCAGCGATGGGAAACTCGTCTATTACTTCTGCTCCGTTCTCCCGTTTCTACTCGTTTTTAAATTACATTCTCGTGCATTTAAACAAAAGTAACGAACCTGTTTTGAAAATGTACACAAGTAAAAGTACAGATACTTGTGTTAAAATGTAACGAGTAAAAGTAAAAAGTCGCCAGAAAATTAAATACTCAAGTAAAGTACAGATACTCGAAAAATCTACTTAAGTACAGTAACAAAGTATTTGTACTTCGTTACTTCCCATCTCTGTCCTTTTCCACCAATGCCTTCAACAGAGCTTTTAGGTCCGCCTTGAGCAGTGCCCTAGAAACAGTAATCTCAAAATGGCCAGCAATTTCATATAAGTCGGCTTTCCTACAGCCATCTAGCTCAACCAATGTAGGGTTGGCTATAAACACTGACAGGTTAAATGACATACTAGAAACAATCCACCAAGCAGTAACAGTCAATAGTAACAAGTGTGCCTAAACACAAAACACACGTAGCTCACCAAACAGATGGCCCACAACTCACCTCTACCTGTGGTGCTGATTGTAGTGAGTACTACAGCTGATGTTCCACAATGAAATCAAGTCACCCTTCAAACCAACCACCTCAGCCCCCACTTCTAATAGTCTTCAGGGCTTGCCGGGCTCGAGGCGATGCAGGCCCCCTCCCCAGGATTCGCCCCACCAAATCTGCTGAGGCAGTAGTTAAAACAAGAAGGTGACAATGGAACAATCAAAAATAATACTCACCACACAGAGCACCTGAGCACAAACCAATAAACACAAGATTACTTGCAAAAAATCTCAAAGTTCCTTTGTCAGGATCTCGGACGAGCCCTCATATATGTTACGTTCCCAGTTTTACCAGGGGAGAAAGGATGTATGTGTGATAACACAACAAACCGGGGGACAAAGGAGACAGGAGATAAATTACAATACTCAAGGTTTTTATTACCAAAATAAAGTTAAATGAAAAGGATCAAATCGGACGGACCAACACAGGACTGCTTCCTGAAACAAAGGAAGAGTGATTAATAAACATAAAAGCTGAGGTTAACCAAATAAAGCAACCACACTCTCAAAAGAGAGTCAACAGGCGCCCACTCTCAAACTGAGAGTCACACTCTAGAAGAGTTGAAAAGCTTTCTTTTGACCGACCCCGGTCCACAAGTGCTAAGCACCAAACACAGCACACAAAGCTGTCAGATGGCCCACTGGGACTGTCTGTCTGCCTTCTCCAGGGTTTTGTGCTGTGGCCTCTCAATTAGGTGCAGTGAGTGCACCTGTGCACACCTGCACAGCTGCCACAGCAAGGGGGGAGGGAGAGCCTGGAGAGGAGCAATTAAAGGGATAGTTCGGTTTGTTTGAAGTGGGGTCCTATCAGCTAGTGACATACACTAACTTAATTAGGTACAGTGTTCAGGAGTGAGTGCGCATTGTGGAACGAGACCGCGCACTCAGCGCAGCAGCTAAACCAGCCTTTTTTCTGTAAGTACGGGGGGTCAACAACTAAAACATAATTTATCCACCTAAAACACCTAAAACAACGGCCACCTAAACAAATTCGCATCCGTGTACATGCACGCTCTATTTTGACAATTTTCAGCGCTTTACTTTTCCGCAAAACAGCAGTTTCATTCGGCACTGCTTTTTCTCCCAACCTACAACTACCGTATTCCTCCGCTAAAAGCCAGCACAGAGCACAGAGCCGCGGTTTACAAAACAGGAAGGCTTAGAAGAGAGATAAAACACTGACTTACTTTAGAGACAACAAGTCACCTGGCCTCTCTGGTCTGGGACGTTTTCCACAATTTATCCTGGGAATGGTGAATAAGGTCTGCAGCCAGGGCACCCAGGCATTTAGACAGGAGGCGCATCTCTCTGCCTGCTCACTTCACTCTCTGCAAAAGTTCCTCTTCTGTATTCTCTCTGGTTCATAATTGTATCCTCTTGTCACCAAGGTGAATGGCATATCATCCTCGCTATCAAAATCACTCATATTTTCGTCCGTGTATTCTATTTGTTGTGTCTTCAAACCGGGAGAAATAAAATAGCCTACCCCCAAATAACTGCGGAGTAATCCAGTGCTGCGGCTGTGTGCAGGCTTTGAGCGGAGGAATACGGTAGTTGTACGGTTGGGAGAAAAAGCAGTGCCGAATGAAACTGCTGTTTTGCGGAAAAGTAAAGCGCTGAAAATTGTCAAAATAGAGCGTGCATGTACACGGATATCGATTTGTTTAGGTGGCCGTTGTTTTAGGTGGCTAAATTAAGTTTTTTTGTTTAGTTGTTGACCCCCAGGACTTAGAGAGAAAAAGCTGGTGATGCTGCTGCTCTGGGTGCCGGATCTCGTTCAACGCTGCGCCCCGCTTCAAGAACACTGTACCTAATTAAGTTAGTGTATCTGACTAGCTGATAGGACCCCACTTCAAACAAACCGAACTATCCCTTTAAGCAAAGACACATACAGAGGTCTGCAGAACTGGGTGGGCCCAACGCTGCGGCGTTGCAGCGGCCTCCCGTGGCCTCCCGTGGCCTGCCGCGGCTTCCCGGAGTATTTTTTTTCACCAGCAGCTGCAGTGCGCAAAAGAGCCGCCAGGTGGCACGTGTGAGCAGACTGAGCAGGCGGAAGGAAGTAAGCCTACTGTATATCAGTACAGTAGTAGCCAGCATCATTCATTCTACTGCTGCACATGACTGAAGACAGACAGGATGGCACGGATAAGCAAGCGAATCAATCAGCAAACCAGTCAAATGATCAGAGACATGTGGAAAGCCGGCCATACCACGAGATACATCGTTGATAATTTGGCGAAAGTTGGAGTTAATGTATCGATGAAGATTGTTCGCACTCATGGAAGCCGAAATGATCTTTGGGTGAAGCGGAACCGAAAGCCGTATAAAGCTACCAGGTTAGTGTTTACGGTCATATTTGCGGGCATCTAGAGTGCGTTTACATGCACACAATAAACTGTTTATTAGCGGATTTCTGGAGTTACCTGATTATTCAAGTGGTCATGTAAACAGCATACTGTACACCGATAAGCTTTATCCGTGGCTACACGTTGCGGGAGAGCAGGCAGCTGGAGACTCGCACAGATCACTGTGTCAAGTCAAGTCAAGTCAATTTTATTTATATAGCCCTAATTCACAAGCATGTCTCAGAGGGCTTCACAGAAAGTATGTCTAGCTGATTCTAGCTAACACACAGTAACAAGAATATACAGAATAAAGATAACATTTGAACAATTGATAATATAGAAAATATAGAAATGAAGAGAGAGCAGAGGAGAGAGCAGGAGAAGGGGGAAGAGCAGGGGGAATGTGAGAGAGTGATGGGGTGGGGAGGGAATGGGAGATGTTGGAGGGTATAGGAGGTGGGGAAGGAGCAAGAGGAGAGAGCAGGAGAGGGGAAGGGGGAGGGGTGTGGGGGAGAAGAGAGCAGGGGGAGGGAGGAGGTGGGGAGAGAATGAGAAATATAGATGCACATCTTGCAAACGGACATATGTCAATTTCTAAGCAACCAAACTATGCCTAATTTAATTGGCTGCAGGCCTTTAGTAATGAGTCCTTTTGCCAGATAAGTACATGTTCACATATAGAGCTTATGGGTGCCTTGCTTTAGGGAAGAGTGGGTGCCATGCTTTGAATAGTGGCGAAATACTAAGAGCATGGGTGCCATGCTTTAAATAGTGGCGGAATATTGCCATGCTATGCCATGCTTTAAATAGTGGCGGAATATTGGAGAGGATAGAGTGGGTGCCATGCTTTGGAGTAAAATGTGTGTGTGTGTGTGTGACGAGAGCTGCGTATGATACAAGCAAAAGAATGGATAGAGACTGGCGAACAGTTCGATAACGTGCTGTTCACAGATGAATCCACAGTGGCATTGGAGCCATTTGCAAAACGCAGCTACAGCAAAAAGGGCTTCAATCCAATGATTCAGGTTCCCAAGCACCCCCTTAAGCTCCACGTGTGGGGGGGTATATCACGAGGAGGCCCGGGACCTCTTCTGATCTTTGATGGTGTGTAGGCTATACTGTGTTGAGTGGAGCAATTGTTTTTTCTTCTTATTTCTTCATAAAAAAACTTCTCAAACATTTTGAGTAATGTTGGCAACATGTTATTTCACCCGCAGGTATTATGGACGGTCAGTTTTATGCCGAAGAGATCATCTGCAAAGTAGCTGGACCATATTTGAGGGACCATTTCCACCTGCCAACTCATCGATTTTTCCAAGGTGAGAAACCACCATGTTTACAACACAAATACAAAGCGTGACAGCATTGGCTGTAAGTTTGACAAAGTTTCTCTTTGTGTTTCTATTGTTTTTCTTCTAGACAACGATCCGAAGCATACATCACTGAGAGCCAGAGCCAGTATCGAGCAGGAGGGAATTAATTGGGTTCGAACCCCACCAGAGTAAGTAACTTACAGTAAGATTTTATTACAGTTGGACGTGTGGTTTTGTGTGAAGGCAAACATTTAACTTGCCCATTTGTACATGTACTGTAGGTCACCTGATCTCAATCCAATCGAGCTTGTCTGGCATGCCATGAAGGAGCATGTGCGACATTCCGAGCCACACAGCAAGGAGGCACTAATCCGGGAGATAGAGACGTTTTGGAGAGATAAACTCACCCAACAGACTTGCAACAACTACATTAACCATTTGAATAAAGTTATGCCAATGGTGAGTAGACACAAAACATCTCTGAGCTCTGGCGAGTTTTTACCAGTTCTGTGTAGTATTACATTTTAATGTGTTTTGTCACCCTGCAGGTCATTCGGATGAATGGATATGCCACTGCTATGTAGCCAACTTCCATCCTAGAGGCCACCTATCATATATATATATTTTTTTTTTACTCACACCCGATTCTATTGTGGTATTGTGGTATCTGTGTGTGACGATTTTTTTCAGATGACGGCTTAAAAAGATTTATATGAAGAAAACGTAGCCTATACAGTTAGAATCATGTAAACCTGTTTTTTTTCCTATAGTAGGATTATTAAAGTGCATGTAAATGCAGAAATCAGATTATTGCCATAAACTGATTATTCTCAGTTATCCGTTTATTGTTTGCATGTAAACGCACTGTCTGCATGTGGTTGTAAAAGAATGTGATTATACTGTAGCCTAACCGAATGTGAATAAAAATATTTTTGATTTGCCTTACTATGATCTATTTATATATATATAGTATATTTGTTGGTGGATATTACATGAACACCTCATCACCTTCGTTTGTAAAACATTCCGCATGACCTAGACAAAGCGAATAATTTGTCAGAGGTTCTCAAATGTTTTTGGCTTACATGTTAGAAATAAATGCATTATAAATTGGCATTATTTGAAGACAGCGCGGTAGCATGTAAAACAATCACTGTGGTGATTTATTTTACAAGTGGCTCAAGGCATATCTGACTAGTTTTAAATTTATTTCTGCCCACAAAAGTTTGATAGCCTTTTATTTTATATTACCGGCCCAGTCAAAATGTAGCCTATTGAAAAAAGATAGATGTAGCCTGATCATTTCATAAATACATAACACATTATTGTATAATTCTTAGCAAACGAAATCTAAATTTTAAATAATTTTTTGATTTCCAAATAATTTTCTAACACTGCAGGGCGGTCTGCGCAAAGGGAGGAGCTGCACGCACACCGCTCCTTATTTAATTAATTAATTTGGTTTAAGATTAAACAATAAAACACAAAAAACAAAAGCTATTATCCAACAAATGTATTTGAACTGTATTTGTCAAACCAATCTAACTGCAGTTTAAATACAGCAAGCATGTAAATACCCTACACTATAACAAGATCAAAGTGAAAAGAATGTTCTAAATGCATCAGCTAGAAAAATATAGCCTATTAGATTGGTGAAAGTTTGTCCAGAAAGATATCATTTTCTCTCGCCTGCTGCAGGAAGGATGATGTACATTTGGCAGCGTAAAGCCATATTGATATCTTCCCGAGGCAGGCGCAAGGCACGTTTTTTCGCGCCGAAGGCCCGTTTTAGCGCCGAAGGCCTGTGGGAGAATAGGGGCCATAGCCTACTTCACAACATGAGAAGGCTTACATCTTAGAAATAAATGCATTATAAATTGGCATTATTTGAAGACAAAATCGCTAGAGAGACATCACAACAAAACTTTAAAAAGAGTATAAGCTAGCAGGGCTGACAACTGAAACAGCTTTATGGAATAGGTTGATGATCACTGCGATAGTCTACTCGTTGTCATCTCCCTGCCTTTCAGTAAGAACCAGTTTGGAGATTATTACCATTTCTTGTGTGTGGAATGGTGATGGCTGTTCAATCAAAGCTGAACAGCATTCCAGGAATGTTGCCCCACCCCACCCGTGCCTGATGGCTGCTCATTGAAAGCTGGGGTTTGCAGCTAGTGATAGCCTATAGTGCTTAGTTCAGCCGCTTGAAACACTGCAATATCATCATCAGTATTTTCAGATGTTGCACTATTTGCGATCTGTGACTGTATTTCAGTATTTCAAGAAATTAGAGTAGTGTGAAGAAAATCAGCAGCAATGCCCTTCCCCCAGTCCTTTGTTTTGCTAATTCACCCTGCCACCGTTTCAACACCATGCAGACACTTTTCGATTGAAAAGTTGCACTGTTGGACTTAACTCAAAACTTTGTCAAAGTAGCCTAATGTGTGGATATGGTAAACATATTTATTTGGTTTGAATCAAGTTTTCTATACACAACTTTCAGTTGTTGCACAATGTTACTGTAATCTTTTCAGTATTTTCAGATGTTGCACTATTTGTGTCCAAAAATGACTTGAACTTCATATACTGTGCATATTTTGTATGTCACCTTTTTAGATGTGTGACTGTATTTCAGTATTTCAAGAAATTAGAATAGTGTGAAGAAAATCAGCAGTTACTTCTCAGTTATGAGTGACTCCAGCCTCAGTCCACTCCCTCTGACTAAAATAATTACTTATTTTTTTGTGATCAAATAGCTATTTTAATTTAAGTTCATGCATACAACAAGTAACAAAAACATTCGTAGAGCATGGCATAATACAATTATTCTACATGCGTGTCAAATTCATTTCACTTCATTTCCACGGGCCACATGTGACCCAATTTGAGCTCGAGTGGGCCAGACAAAGAAATCTAATAACACATCAAATGCTCTACACCGTCAGTGTCATCAAAATACCAGTAAATGGGGGGGGGAAAGAAAAAAAAATATCATATATATATTTGTATGTCACCTTTTTAGATGTGTGACTGTATTTCAGTATTTCAAGAAATTAGA
Organism: Poromitra crassiceps; assembly: GCF_964638095.1. Taxonomy (NCBI): domain Eukaryota; kingdom Metazoa; phylum Chordata; class Actinopteri; order Beryciformes; family Melamphaidae; genus Poromitra; species Poromitra crassiceps. Next base: position 392,733 of record NW_028152202.1, read on the forward strand.
ATAGTGTGAAGAAAATCTATTTTAATTCATTTCTGGTAAAACTGATGAAAGGCTTACATATTATAAATAAATGCATTTTAAAATGGCATTATTTGAATGTATAAACTTCCCAAAAAATGGGGCATTCTGACAAAAATTTTACAGTTGTTCAACAGGTAAACAAACGGTAATCGTCAAATAGAAAATAAAAATAAAATAAATAAATAAGAAGAATAAAGATGAAATAAAATAAAAAATAAAAATCAGGAGTGAACTGTTTTGCATTAGAATGCTAGCCTATTAGAATGGGCTCAATGACGTTATTGTACACCACGCCCCCAAGAAGACATGCTATATAATTGGAGCAGGTAAGCATGAACTTCACTTCAACTCATCAAATCGACCCAGTCATGGATGGCAAGCGTTTCTACGGGGCAACCAGGACCAGAGGACGCAAGAGAAGCGCCGAAAACACTCCTCCAGCCTCCACCCCAGCCTCCACATCCTTGGCGAAAAGAGCACCACCACGCCCGGCGGGCACACCAAGACCAGCCAAGCGATTTGTGCCCAAAAAAGCTGTAAGTAGCCTAATGTAATTATTTTGTCACAACACTGTATTTCATTAAAGTCCCTGGAAACCAGAAATATTTTTTTTTATTATTTAGCATTTTGTGTGTGTGTGTGTTCTTTGACTTACATGTATCTATTTAAAATTACAGGCTGCTCCCCTCTGCCACGTGTTGGACAACCGCCGTGATGAAATGGCAAGGCTCAAAGGCGCCCTTGAATCTAAAATTGAAAGCCTTCGCCTGGCGACTGAGAGCATCACGGTGTTGGAGACGAGTCTTGCAGCCTCAAAGGCAGCGACGGGCGAATGGAAAGCTGCTAAAGGTCTAGCCGACATTCGCAATGCTGCCTTGCAAGAGAACGTGGAGACCCTGACATCAGAGAATGCACACTGCAATACTCTGATCGTCGAACTGCGGAGAGAGCGAGAGGATTACAGAGCAGAAAGACTTCCTTCAACCCCCAGACCTACCCCAGCGCCAGCGCCCACGCCAGGTAAATCTTGTTTTAGCTATAGAGCTGTTTTTGGTCTGTTACCTATCTGTCTTCTTATCTATTCATCTGTATATTGATGTAACCGCTACGCTGCATACAGACACTAAGACAAATTCCTTGTATGTAACTTGCATACTGTGGCAATAAAAGTTATTCTGATTCTGATTATCTTTCAGCTTCCTGTTCTCCTGCAACGCCCCCGATATTCCCGCCAAGGAGTCCATATATCCACCATCAGCACGCAAACATTCAGCTAACTGATGTCACAGCCGAAGAACACACAACTCTCCTCGCGCAGAGCAATGGTCGAATGGATCGGTATGGATGCCTGCTGTTCCGCCATCTCATATCAGAAGAGCTATACGTGGCTTGGCAACGGACATCAAACTGGGACGGATCCAGGGGGAAATGGGAGCTGCCAAAAAACCTCAAAGACTATATTATTGCTTGTGTGGAGCAGAGGTTTCAGCTTCCCAGAAGAGACTTCAAGCTGCTGGTCGATCGCATAAATGAATGTCTGCGATCGCCCCGTCTGTCTGCCAAAGTTCGCCGAAGCTGTTTCAGTTAGCAGACGCATAGACAATAGTCTCTTAAAACAGACTGTATCATCTACATCCGGCGAATGCAGCTATATACAGTCTGTACGTTACACCCCCAGAACATGCACAAGGAAGTTGGGAAAAAAAACATTCAGACTGGAAGGAAGTGCTACGGAATCCGACCAATCACGACACGCGAATGCGGCATATTGGATTCTGATTGGACTAATGAGCGGAAGACCCGCCTTTCTGCCGGCATATTGGATTCTGATTGGACTAATGAGCGGAAGACCCGCCTTTCTGCTTCCCATTCCGTTTGGTGCATGATTCTCCCCCACGAAGTACAGACGGTATGGCGGAAGCATTTGAAAATTGCGGAAGCCAACTCGTCTGTTCTAAGAGACTACATAGACAATGAACCCTATGGAGCCCAAGTGGCGTGATCGAGGCTTGAGTGTCTGACTGTCTGAGATAGCAACATTAGTTTGGCACAACTCATACTATTGACTGCCATGCTTTTTTTTTGTCACTTTTTTTTATCACTTTTTTATCGTGTTTTATGAAAATAGTAGCATTTTTTTTCCTAGAAGAATGGTTAGTTAAAGAATGTGATTATACTGTAGCCTAACCGAATACTTAGTTATTACCTTTTTCTATTGTATGTAGCATAACACATTGGCATAATAAAAATATTTTTGATTTGCCTTACTATGATCTCAGAGTATATTTGTTGGTGGACATTACAGTTTGTACAAGTAAAATGAAAAGTTAATGCAGTAAAATGGGCTGTAGGCCTAGTGCGTTTTTTGGAGTAGAATCAGTAGGCTACTCACAGGTACGCAGGTTTTTATATTATCTTTTTTTTTAATAATATTTATGACAATCGGATTTCATCTTACAAGCAATAACAAGGTTATATGCTTTGCCACACACAACACACAGAGCGAAATCGTGGATCATATAATCCACACAGCACAAATCACCTCCCTCACACACACACACAGGCATTGCCGCGGCCTTTTCTCATCGAAGTCAAATAGATTTGTTTTCCGACCAGGCCTATTTTAACACGTTCACTGCCAATGACGTGTTTTATACGTCAAACAAAATCCAACGGTTGACTGCCAATGACGTGTTTTTACGTCAAAAATGACGTGTTTTTTTTTTTGACCGTGGGATGTGCATCTAACCCTTTTACATCTCTTATATAAATATTGGAGCCACCGAACGTGTACAACCCATTCCACTGACCCACTAAGTGGCGACAGTGCTCTCCCAGACTAGAAAAAGCAGAGCCAAAACTGCAGGGGAACGCGCGATGAAACCATTCTCATACTGTAGAATGGATTGGCGAAAACGCTTTCGCTTTCGCGCTGATTGCTGGCGGTGAGGGATTGCAAATTTGCATAATAGATTACGGGTGGAACACACTTTGAAACACGCAGCATAAATAAGACCAGAATCGCAAAAGCTTCATCAAAGCTCTCAACCGAAACCGCAAGAAACGAGCGAGCCCATCCAGACTTGCCCAGCGGCCGCCAGCAGACAGGAGCAGCAGCAAAGCAGTGAGCCTGGTGACGCGAGGTTACAGCAGCAGCAGAAACGAGCTTGTGACACGCCCGCTGCAGCCAAGAAGAACACACACGGAGGGAGGAGTTTGAAGGAGAGGGGTGTTTCCTGCTGTTATGGAGGAAATTACTGTTCAAAACTATTGTTTAGATGTCTGACGTCTTACTGATGCCAAAAATGAATGGTTAAAGTGACTGTTCTATCGAATTTCACAAAAAGCCATTTATCTCAGAATAAATTTTCAGACGCTGAAACCATGCTGTATTCAACTGCTAATGCTTACATAACTACTAACTCTACAAACTAACTCTTTTAGACAGAGAAAGCACACATTCTATTAGTTCTTTTGAGATATTGTGTGTTCACAAAATCCTAACAGAAACGAATCCTCGGCTCTTGAAAGATGAGCCAGAATCCTCAAAAAAAAACCTTGGCAGAAGCTAACTACAGTATTGAAAAACGGCTGGCAGTGAATGTGTTAACAATTTCGTTGCCTATTTGAAGACTTTCGTTGCAAATATATAGTAGTTGTCCTGGCATTTAATTTATTAAGTTATTTTAAACTTAATTTAGCGTGTTTATGAGTTCGATATAGGCTATTATTTTAATTTTTTTACCAACCCCGACACTGACAGCCGACACACACGCACAACTTCTGTAGCCATTAAAATAAAGTGTTTAATTAAGCTTTGTATGTTAGCTAGGTATTATATTTTGAAATCCAAATTAAGTTTAATATGCATTTGTTTAGACTTGGTGAGGCATGACGGGGGCAGGCTGCGCTACAGTGTTTTTCCTCAGCTGAAGTCATAGGCTAGTTTTCCGACCAGGCCTATTTAGACATTTTCGTTGGCTATTAGGATTTTAATTGTAATATTGTATAGTTGTCATTCCGTTTAATTTATTAAGTTACTTTACACTTAATTTGGCATATTTATTTTTGTTTTATAGGCTATTGTTTTAAATGTTTAAGTGATGACGATAAAAGAGACACGGCTAAAACTGTAGGCTACACCTTTTCACTGTAGGCCTATGCACTGATGATGACAATAAAATATTAATAATAAATAAATAAAATATTCTTCTTACCTTAACACATTGAGTGCCAGCCATTTTTTCAATCCTGTAGGTAAGTTGTGCCAGGTTTTTTTTGAGGATTCTGGCTCATTTTACAACAGCCGAGGATTATTTTCTGTTAAGACTTCGTGAACACCAATCATCTAAAAATAACTAATAGAATGTGTGCTTTCTCTGTCTAAAAGAGTTAGTTTGCAGAGTTAGTAGTTATGTAGATATTAGCCGTTGAGTACAGCATGGTTTTAGCGTATGAGACAGCAAGCTGAGATAATCGCAGTTTTGTGAAATTCAATCAAACAGCAGAACAGTCACCTGCCTGTGATTGTGGGTGCCCTTGGGCGAGTCTGTATACTGTATTGTGTGTGTGTGTGTGTGTGTGTGTGTGTGTGTGTGTGTGTGTGTGTGTTCGCGCGTTGCTCCGCGGCTCTGGGGGGAGGGGATCTCTGTCCGTTCTTTGCCCCCGCGGCGTGTCTGTCTCCCGCTCTGTGTGCTCTCTCTCTCTCTCTCTCTCTCTCTCTCTCTCTCCTCTCTCTCTCTCTCTCTCGGGACTGGGGGGAGGGGGAGAGAGAGGGAGAGAGTGTGTGTGTGTCTCCGGGCTCCTCCCTCCGTCTGTGCTGCGGGGGAAGGATTCTCCGCGGCCGTCTGGACTGTAAAACTGTTTCTTGAGGTTTGAGTAAGCTTTTGCGATTCTGGTCTTATTTATGCGCGGGGGTGCTCGAGTGTGTGTGTGTGCGCGCGCGCGTGTGTGTGTGTGTGTGTGTGTGTGTGTGTGTGTGTGTGTGTGTGGGATCGAGGGAGTTTTCGCCGAGCTGCTTCCTTGAAAATTACACTGTGGCTTTCTCCAGCGCGCTGGCTGGCTGCTCTGGCTGTGGCTGGCTGTGGCTTTCTCTGTCTTGGGAGAGAACTGTCGCCACTTAGTGGTCGGTAAAATAGATTATACACATTCTCTTCCTCCAATAGTGATATAGAAGACGTAAAAGGGGTTGATTGATGTCCCACCGTCAAAAAAAAAAAATGTTTATGTAAGACGAGATAGCTCGTCTATGGCACTTAACCGTTGGATTATGTAAGACGAGATATCTCGGCTATGGCACTCAACGTGTTAAAAAAGAGTGGACCAGAGAGGCCTATCGGCAGTTCCCTCTCGTGTCGTCCTGGAATCCATGAAGTGGAGAGGGTATCGCGGCCGTTTTTGTCGCTGCGATTCGGCTTTTTGGTGAATCCAAAGTTAGCAAGTAAAGACGTTTGCTTTCTCTTTGACATTTTGTCCGTGAAGGTGGGGAAGAAATCGCTGATTGCTTTGCTTGTGTGTTGTTGTGTCAAGTGTCAAGCGCATGTGGTTCACCTGTCATGCAGAATTGCAACACAGCGCCACAGATGGAAGGAGATACCAGAAACAAGCGAAACGCCGAGGAAACACGACAAGTGTTTATGTATTTGTTTATAAATGTTTTGTTATTTGAATAATGAAAACTCGACATAGTAAACTTTTAAAATACATTTTAGTGACAATTGCAAGTGAAAAATATTCATTTCAAAGAGACCCCCCACAAATGGGGGGGAAATGCATTAAAATTGGCTGTAGTGCGTTTTTGGAGTAGAATCAGTAGGCTACTCACATATGAATATTGAATATTGAATATTAGTGGATTATTCATTTAGTCAGAATATTGAACAAAATATTTAAGTCAATATGAATGCTTTCATATCAAACATGTTTGATATTTAGGACTGAAAATCTGCGCGCAAGCCTCCCGTCATTATCGTTAATTGACCAGCGCACTGCAGGCATCAGATAGGCTACCAAATAGGCTACCAACAGCACAGAACCATGAGTATTTTGGGGAAAATGTCACTAATTTAGATCACAATGATTGACCATTGAATAAAAAGTTGTTATAGTCTACCGAAGCCCCTGCCACATGCTTGTTAAACTGCCCTGAGATTCATTTGTTTGGGAAGCATATGCGAGTCTGTACAAACCATGTAGTTGAGTTTAACATTATACAGTAAAATGATAACAAGCCCATACATCATCTTCTTTCTGTTCGGCTACTACCATAAGCAGAAATGATACCTTCATTGTTGTGTTGATGGATAGTGACTGGACTTGTTAAGGGATGAGTAGCCTACACACGTTTCTCAGGTGATTCAGCAGATTCAAGTGATCTGCTGCCACCTATCGTCTAATAAATATTACTGCAGCCTAATTGTTTTCATCAAAGCGGCACACCGCGGGAAAAGGCAACGCCACCTCCCCCCGACTCTGCAGACCTCTGTAACAGCGCTCCTGAGATGTTGCGTTACAGGGCTTGGAAATTGGGTGTGTGAGGTCACAGTGACCTTGAAGTTTGACCACCAAAATGTAATCAGTTCATCCTTGAGTCCAAGTCGATGTTTGAGGCAAATTTGATGAAACTCCGTCAAGGCATTTCTGAGATGTTGCGCTAACAAGCTTGAAAATGGTGTTCGAAAGGTCACAGTGACCTTGGCCTTTGACCTTTGACCGCCAAAATCTAATCAGTTAATCCTTGAGTCCAAGTCGATGTTTCAGACAAGTTTGATTAAATTTTGTCATGGCATTCGTGAGATATCGCGTTAACAAGCTTGAAAATGGCGTTCGAGCAGTCACAGTGACCTTGACCTTTGACCACCAAAATCTAATCAGATCATCCTTGAGTCTAAGTCTATGTTTGAGGCAAATTTGATGAAATTCCGTCAAGGCGTTCCTCAGATATCGCGTTAACGAACATCAGATGGACGGACGGACGGACATATGGACGGACGTACGGACGGACAACCCAGATCCATAATGCCTCCGGCCTGGCTATCGCCGGCGGAGGCATAAAAAAGTCCAAACTTCTCAGAGAGAGTCGGTATTCACTAAAGCCTTCATATATCTCAGGCTCTGAAGCACATAGAAACATAAAATAAAAAAGCATTTGAGAGCTTAACCCTCTGGCTTTTCTATTATATTTGCCCTAATGTTCATTAAAACAATTTTGTATCTTTAACCCCAAAAAATAAAAAGATCCTAATGCATTTTAAGAAATGTTAATACAGATTATGGCAAATGTAACCCTTCCAAATAAAAAGCTACGGGTTTAAGCTCTCAAATGCTTTTTATTTCATGTTGATAGCTAATATATAGGCTGAGGAAATACGTTCTGTTGAACCCTTGACAATTACTGCAGCAAGAGTAACGTTAGCGATCTCTGTTTTGCAGTCGTCGTGAAGACAGTGAAAAGCCCCGTTATCTAACAACCACAACGGCAGTGAAACAACTTATCCAACTAACGCTAGCTAATTAAATAACATTACCTGATGTAGAAGTCGATGCCTCTCTCAAGTTCCGTCATCATCGTCCTACAAGACTTCAGCTAACGTTACAGCTGAGGAGGTGCTGTTAACGTTACCTGCGGTGCAGTGTCTGCTTCATTCACCCTCAGCCTATCTAAGACGTTACAGTCTTCAGCATTTAGCTAAATATATCGTGTTTGACCATGCTTCCTCAAGTTTGAGGTGTTTCCCTGGCCAGCTTTCCAATTCACATCACAAATGTTGCAACCAGTGTTGTCTGAGTCTATCTTGATAAAGTGTAGCCACATTTTTGGACCGCTTTCGTTTGTTGATGTTTGCTTTCAGGTGTGTGACGTACTGACGTAACGCGCTCTCGCGTGTTGCCTTAAGGTTCCGTCGGAATTTCTATTTTACCCACCCTCTTTCTATTACTCAGATGCGCTCAAGTACCGAAATGTGGTACCGTTGGTTTTCATGTGAACTGGTACTCGGTACCGCCCCATTTCGGTCGGTGCCTGTAAAAGTACCGAGTTCGGTACCCATCCCTACTGGCAATACGTTTTTGTTGTCGATCATGTGTTCATCAACTCTGGAAACAGAAGTGATCCCGCTGCATGAGATTACAGCTCCTGTTGTTGTGAAGGCTCTGACCAAGTTTTTTTCATTGTTTGGTCTCCCAAAAGTGTTTCAAACCGATCAAGGTTCAAACTTTATGTCCCGTGTGTTTGCTCAAGTCTTGAAACAGCTGGACATAAAACACTGTCATTCCAGCGCTTATCATCCCGAAACTCAAGGCACACTTGAGCGTTTTCACCAGACATTAAAATCCATGCTGCGCACTTATTGTCTGGAATTTGAAAAAGACTGGGATGATCATGTTCATCTGATGATGTTTGCAGTGCGGGAGGTCGTGCAGGAGTCACTTGGGTTTATTGTGCCGACTTACTTTTTGCCCATTCGGTCCGTGGTCCTTTAAAGCTTCTGAAGGAGAAATGGTTGCAGGAGGACACTAAACAAAATGTGTCTGATTTTGTCAGCAGCTTTCGCTTCAGGTTGCGACGGGCATGCGAGTTGGCTATGGAGAACCTTAACACGGCACAAATGAAAATGAGGGTGGTTTGACAGAATAGCAAAAAGCAGGGAGTTTTTCGCCGGGGATAAAGTTTTGGTGTTATTGCCAATTCCTGGGTCTAGCCTGCAAGCTCGTTATAGTGGCCCTTATCAAGTTGAAAGGAAAATGGGTGAAAGGGATTACCGTATTGCCACTCCTGATCGCAAGCATAGAAGTGGTTTGTGCCATGTAAACATGTTGAAGCAGTACTGTGACAGAGAGACTGTGAATCCTCAGCCTGAGGAACTGTCCAGTGCTGAAACGTCAAAATCCGTCTTGACCACAGTGGTGCTGTCCACTGCTGAAGTGGATGAGGGCGGGTTGTCAGTGGCTGTAACACACGGTAAATTGTCAAACTCAGAGGCGTTGCAGTCCCTTGACTTCTGTTTGTCTCACCTGACTGAGTCTCAGCGTGTAGATTTGATTCAGTTAGTTGAGGCAAATAGGTCCTTGTTTTCTGACCTGCCGACACAGACGTGCCTTTTGAAACACGACATTGATGTGGGTGGTACAAAGTCTATTAAACAGCATCCATATCGTGTTAATCCAGAGAAGCGGCACCATTTTAAGAAACAGGTGGATTATTTGCTGCAGCATGACATAGTTGAGCCCAACTGTAGTCCATGGAGCTCTCCTTGTCTGTTGGTTGTAAGTCAATGGTGAGGATCGTTTTTGCACTGATTTTCGAAAGGTTAATGATGTAACCATTGCTGACAGTTATCCTCTCCCACGGATGGAGGATTGCGTCGATCATGTCGGTTGTGCTACTTTTGTCTCCAAACTGGACCTTTTGAAAGGCTATTGGCAAGTTCCTTTAACTGAACGGGCGAAGGAAATCTCTGCATTAGTTACACCTGATGATTTCCTGCAGTACACTGTAATGGCCTTCGGTATGCGCAACGCACCGGCTACTTTCCAGTGCTGGGTTAATGTAGTTTTGTCTTTTTGTGAAGCCTATCTTGATGATCTGGTTGTGTGCTCTCGGTCATGGACAGAGCATATTGATCATTTGAGAGAGGTATTCAAGCGTCTTGCTGATGCAAACCTGACGATTAACCTCTGCAAGTGTGAATTTGGCCAAGCCACAGTCACGTATCTTGGGAAAGTGGTCGGTCGGGGTTGCGTGCATACTATTCAGTCTAAAGTGGAGGTTATTTTTGCATTTCCAGCTCCCACCTCTAGGACTGAATTCCGTCGTTATTTGGCAATGGTGGGGTATTATAGAGGATTCTGTAACAACTTTTCTTCAGTGGCTGCACCTCTGACCAATATGTTGAATCCAAAGGTCAGTTTTAAATGGACTGAGGGTTGTCAAACAGCTTTCAACCAGACTAAAAGTGTGCTCTTGAGGGCACCCGTGTTGCAGCGCCGGATTTTGACAGGCTGTTCAAATTGGCTGTGGACGCCAGTGATAGTGGCGTTGGTAGGGTCTGATGGTGTGGATGTGGAACATCCCATTTGTTACTTTTCTAAAAAGTTCAAACCATATCAGAAATTGTATTCCACCATCGAAAAAGAAGCTCTGGCCTTGATTTTGGCTTTGGACCATTTTGCCTCGAGCGTTCCTCTAATCGTGTACACCGACCATAATCCTCTGGGTTTTTGCACCGGATGCGAAATAAAAACAGGCGGTTAATGAATTGGAGTCTCGAGCTACAAGGCTACAATTTGAAAATTCAGCATATCCGTGGCAAGGATAATGTTTTGGCTGATGCATTGTCGCGCCAGTAATTTGTTTATCTGAATTATGTTTTCTGTGGTGGCGTTTTCAGAAACCATGATTCAGTAACTTAGGTGTTATGCGCTCCCCCCTTATTGTATGTTTCTTACTCCTAACATTATTCTCTCTCTGCTCCACTTAGTTGTCCTGCCTCTGGTTGCTAAGCTGATCCCACTCTGCTGCTCATGCCTGGCTCAGCTGATCCTCCTCTCCATTCCAGTGGCATTGCTTATGCCTGGACTCAACTGATCCTCATCTGTTAATCATAGATCTCACATTCATAAGTAGTGGCAGCTTCAGTCATTCTCTCTCCCCTCTCTCATCTCAACACACTTACATGCTGGTGGCAGCAGCCATGTATCTGGTTTGTTTTGTTACTTTGATTTGCTTTCTTTGATTTATCCTTTCTTTACTTTGGGAAAGGTGGGTACAGTAGTTTAGTTTTCGCAGCTTTGTTTCTATAGTTTAGTTTGTTATGTTTTGTTTTTAGGGTGGTGCCTGGTCCGCCGGCCGTGTGTCGGCCAGTGTGTGCCCGCTCTTTTGTTCTGTTTGGCCGTCCCACCTGACCCCTTTGTTGTTTTTTCTAGAGTTAACTTTTGAGTTGAAAAATATTTTTTTTTTTTTTTTTGGCAAACTTGTTTCTTGACTCCTTCTTTTATATGTTATTGGTCTCCAAGCGAGCCTTTTCAAAGGTGGTCGTAACACTGATGAAAGAAATGTGGGGTTTCTGCTGTAAAGTACATGTAGATATGATGATGATATGATTTCACAAGTTATTTTATTAAAGAAAATGCATATACTGTACATGTATATTTGTTGTGGGTGATATGAATGCTGACATTTCAGATAACAACTCCCTATTTGGTCAACACTTAATCCAATTCTGTCAAGATAGCAAGCTGGTTCTTTCCAGTAAAGCGTTGCTGCCAGTAGAAAGCTATACATATACCAGTGAAGCATGGGATACAACATCTTGGCTGGATCACTGGATATGTACAGCTGATGCTCATGATTGTCTGGAGTGTGTTGAGATCCTGTATGGTTTGGCCATAGACCATATACCAGTCTCTATGTTATTAAATTATGAGCCTAGAGAGCATTTCGTTATGAAAACCATGAACAAGGTGCGATTAAATTGGTCAAAGTGTACAGAAGATGACCTCTGGCACTATAACTCTGACTGATAAGAGCCTAAGCAATATTGATATACCACATGATGCTGTTTTATGCGGCAACATTAACTGTAAGAACCAAAATCACAATAATGACCTATGCAAAATGTATGACAAAATTGTGGATTGCCTCAACGATGGCAGTAAATCATTCCAACAAAAAAGGCATAAACAAAATAACTTCAGCCCAAGATGGAATGAATATGTGTCTCCATCTAGAGGCCAAATAAGCTTTTAAGAACTGGGTTTTATCTGGAAAGGCCAGGTTTGGCCCAGAGGGTGAATATAAGAAACAAGCTAATGCTAGATTTAAATTTGCTGTACACTTTATCAAAATAAATAAGCAGGCCATGAGGGCTAACTCCATGGCCAAAAAGCTGCAGCAGAATAATGTATATGAATTCTGGAAGGAAGTGAAGGTCATGGATAAAAGTAAGTCTGCTGAACACAGTGCTTTAAGGTTTATTGCAAACTGTAAAAATCTAACTCACCACTGTGTTCTCTATCAGAAAGTGGCTTGGCCATCCCTGACTCTACGTAGGCTGAGTCACTGCTATCTTTTTATTTATAATGCTATATTGAAACAACTCCCAATTTATTTGTGTACATACCCAGCAGACAATTACCATTTACACTCACAAAATGCAAACCTGACCTGAAGAAGAGCCTGTGCAATGCAAACCTGACCTGACTTGACGAAGAGCCTGTGAGGGATCAAAACGTTGTAATTTTTAATGTAAAATAAATCAGAAATATATTGGGAGCTACCAACAGTGTCACGAGTCTTCCTGAATCTCATGAAGTAACTTTTTTGACTCAGCACCTTGAAAAGAGATGTGCATGTGTAGACTTTAACTTCTCTGGACTCTTTGAGCATGCCATCATTTTTAATGATCACCGTAACCTGCATCTACCCCGCATCGGCAACTGGAAGAGGTACACTGATGACATTGTCGTTGTTTGGAAAGGATCTGAATCACAACTGAAGGAGTTCCATGACTTTATTGACACTAAAGGCCCACATGCACAGGGAGCAAATCTTGATGCGCGTCATTTGACGCGTGTCAAGATCTGCCGACTGCCCCTATAGCGCACTGCAAGTATCAGATCTGAAATGTATACACCACAGAATGACATAACCATCACTATTTGGGGGAAAAGGCCACTAATTTATATGTAATTAGGCACAATTGACTGATTTAAAAAAAGTTGTTATACCGTAACAGGTGAGCCCCTGTCATAAGCCTCTTCTAAACATGAACTGCGGATTAAAACTGTAGAATCAGGTCAGAATATCCGCCGCAGTTACCCTGCTAGACATGACTCAATAAACTGCTTAATCACTTTCTAAACATGGGGAGAAGCTCCGGCGCGGTTTGGAACACAGTGCTGCTGCCTACTGCAGAGGAAAGGTAGGCTACAAAATAGGCTACAATTCTCTCCTCTGGATCAATATGTTTCGAATGCATTTATTCCTCTAGTATTCTTCTCAGAGATCGACTTTGCAGCGGGAAATATAGCCTTTTGTTCAGCACATCATTCTGGACAAGCTTGGGATAGAGGATCATCCTACCTGTCTGTCGGTCTGGGTTACATGCTGCCACTCCGACGTGCTGCCACTCCAACGTTCTGCCACTCCGAAATATTGGCACTCAGAAAGGGGCTCTATATTCCCCATTTTTCACTAACCTCTCCCAGCCCCCACACCAAACCTAACCTCCCCCCATGCCTAAACCTAACGTCCCCCAGACCCTAACCCAAAACCTAACCTCTCCCACCCCCACGCCTAAACCTAAGGTCGGCATTGCGGCTTCTAAGGTGAACGACCGCCAGTCCGAATAATGGAAGTTAACGTTCGGAGTGGCAGGGCTTCGGAAAGGCAGAGGAACCCCGTCGGTCTGCCGTGCAGAGGGGGAGAGAAAAAAGTGTAGCGTATTAATGCCTGCTGTATTTAAACTGCCGTGAGAGTTTGAGGAGCACTACTTATCGAGACAGAGACAGGGATGGAAGTGGGCAGAGAGGGAGGGGGGGAGCTCAGAGGCTTTGGTCGTTGCTGGAACCTCATTTGACGCTCGAAAATTGAAACAGGTTCAGAGTACAGGCGTCAAGGCAGTTTGGCGCGCATCAGAATGCTCCCTGTGCGTTTGGGGCTTAACAGTCGCCATCTGAAATTCACAATGGAATATGACAGGCAGAAGATGAACTTTTTAGATAGGCTATTCTTGTATACATACAGGGATGCAAACAATCTGGGCTCCAACCTATACCGTACAAGTACGGACAGAAACTCCATTCTCCATGGAAATTCCTTCTATCCCATTTCACTCAAAGAGTCTGCCCATCTCTCAGTTCAACCGCATTCGCCGCATCTGTAGTTCCGATGATGACTTTCAAGCCCAGGCTGCTGACATAGAAACTCGTTTCCAACAGAGACAGTATAAACATCAATGGGTCACACATGCACATCACCGATTTGAAAATTTATCACAAGCAGAGTGTCTCAGCCACACCAGATCCTGAACATCCGAGTTTAGAGTTAATTGTATAATCCAGTATTCACCCGGTGGCAGGGAATTTCAATCTATTATTCAAAAGCACTGGTATATTATAGAATCTGATCCAGCTCTCAAGTCCCTCAACACACCACCCCGGATTGTCTATCAGAGACCACCTAACTTAAGAAACCTGCTTGCCTACCTCCCACCTCTGACCCCACCCCACTTCTTATAGTCTATCCCTCACGGTAACTTAATCATCCACGCACAGGAAAATACTGACATCAACATTTTCTAAATTCATGGCGGGCCACTTAAAAACAGGCCGCAGTTGGCCCGCGGGCCGTAGTTTGGTAGCCTGGGTAAACCCATCCCCCACGTGACCTGCTCTCAGACCTGTTCTCAGTCACTATGGTCTGGATTCCCACCATTGTTAAACGATTTCCTGCGGTTGTTGCCCCCCCCCGATAGACCGCTCCATTACGCAACTATCATCCAACCAGTTTAGTGCACAGAGCACATGCGCAGTGCAGCAGATGGCGTCATCACTCTGCGACCTTTGTTGTTAGCGCATTAGCTAACACTTTTCATTTCAGTACTGCTAACACGCAAATGGTTACAACCAGCTACAACCAACCAAGCCCCCCTCCGCCCGAAATGTAAACAGACTCAGAGCTGGCCTACGGATCGATGTGTGATTTCCAGGTAAGAATATGTTATTCACAGGTATATGCCACACTATATATTATCTCAGAAACTAGCGTAATTGTGTTTGGTAAGAAAGACATTCGATAAATGACTGACTTTTCCTCATCGGCTGTGTGGGGGTTAGCTAGATTACGGGAGCATTTAACGATCTAATGAATTCTAGAAAAACATGTCAGAAGCTAGCTAACGTTAGCCACGTGTAACATACAGTAACTGCTACGTTTGATATTATTAGAGCTTCCAAGAAGAGAGAACATCGCCTCTGCCAATGACTCCTGTGACGGTGGTCAGGGAATGAACAGGACACGGACCCAAACCTCGATCCCTGCTGCAGATGGCCGCAGATCTGGAGAGATATTTGTGGCTGTGAAGAACAGTCATCATCTATACAGTTATCAGGGACACGCTGTCTTATCTGCATAAATCATATTGAATAGTACCAGACAAAACCTTCAAAACAAATCAAGCTCATGCAGGGTGTCGGGCAGCAGCAGTGCATCGCGCACCCCTCTGGAGCTCGCAGAGCTCCAGGCTGCCTCCGGGGCTCGACTCTGCTCCAGCCCGAGGTCGGGTGCAGGGATGTCGGGCAGGCAGCAGTGTATCGCGCACCCCCTCTGGAGCTCACAGAGCTCCAGGCTGCCTCCGGGGCTCGACTCTGCTGCAGCCCGCAAATGATCGTGGACTTAATGTTAACCAAAAACGGCCACACTCATAACGGTAAGGTGTGTTTGACCTAGCTAGAAATAACGTTAATGCACTCGCATTTCAGCGTGGTTACAGATGTAGCTGACGCTAGCTAGCTACAGTAGATTTTTGGAGGCTATAGCGTTAACGTGAATGTCATGATAGTGAGCGTAGTGTTATACTGTATATTATACATAATCCAGATCATATTCCAGATGCAACCTAGCTAGATGTTAAGCTCCACACTGCTGTATGAGTACAATCAAATCTATCAAGCCTTGATATCATATTCCAACGTGAATTCAGCTGAGGGGTTCGCTCCAGAACGAGACTGTTGCATTCAATATTTGTACACGTGTTTCTGACTTGGATTGATTAATCAAAATTTTCAAAATCTTTACTACTGTACTGTCCATTAATAATGACATCAGGTGACAAGCTGAAATGTCAATTCGTATAGCAAATCTAGGTAAATTTCAGACTTTAACGTAGTGTCTTGTCTGAAGTGAATACAAGTGACCTATATTTTTCAATCCTGTCTTTGAATAAAAGTTGTACATTGTTATACTTGAAAACCATGTCTTTGCTCCCTTTGTGTTCACAATTACAACAAATCTGTATGGTTTATCTGTTGGCATTAAACCGTGGTATTTCCTTGGGTGATATTCCATATTTGTCATTAAACCTAGCTGTTCACATCTGCATTTTATACAAATTGGGCTAAATTTGCAATGATGAATCAAAGCCACGTGAGATATTAAGTAGCCTACTTTTATTAAAAAACAAAATAAAATGCAAAGAGAGGTTTCCTTCTCTAACTATTGGTGCGTTCACAAAATATTTACACAATGAGATTTTTTTATAAATAATAATCAATAACGTGGATAATGATGACATCTGCAGCTGCTGGACGAGAGACAGAAGAAACTGGAGCAGAGGACATGACTACAGAGAAACTTAACCGACCAGCACTCTGCTTCAATCAATGAATGCTTATAAATAAACCATACACATGAGAATTACCGTTAACGTTACAGCATTTAATAACATAAATATGGTGATATCTGGTGGTCTGAAATTACTCTCTATCTACAGTAGGGTAACTGGCTCCTATTGTGTCTTATTATTGTAACGTTTGAATCAGCGTTTCATAACTATAATAGCCTAATGTTACTGTAGCCTGGATGACGTTATAATGCTACCCAGCCTTCCAGCGTTTATCTTCCATAATGCATTAAATCATAATCACAATGCGAAGACATTAGCTGATCACCACAGAGCTGCACAGACAAGTTTATCAGATAATTTCGCCGTAAAATGTGTCCAGGTGATCAGCTCTGAAGCCCCGGCTTGTATGGTCCGCTAAAATCCGATTTCGATATAGGTGTTATTTTGATCAATATTGTATAGCTGGCTAGACAGAGGACTTTATCTGGAATCAGTGTGACAAGATCCCTGCTGCTAGCTTGTCTGCCTTTCTGTGTCAGAGTATCTAGCTACATTATCTGCATTACATGCTACACCATGCAAATATATTTCGATATAATTCAAACAATTAGCCCACTGTACTACTGGACTGTGTATTGCTGTGAATAAGTTAGATTTGATTGTGTAAAGTGTTACATGTTATATTTTTAACTGAGCTTTGCAGAATTACCTCAACACAATTGTGTTGTGTATCAGCTTTAAATATCCAATATATACAGCATTAAACAAACGACCAGCAGCATTCAAATGTGCAAAAACGTTATATTTATTGAAATGTGGTGATCTCATGTCACATTACATAATGTTATGCCCAAATGGTCTACTGCCCAGAAGCGTCACTTTACATGTTTGGTAGGGAATTATTTTAATTATGTTAAACCAGCGTTTATCTTCCATAATGCATTAAATCATAATCACAATGCTATGAAGACATTAGCTGATCACCACAGAGCAGCACAGACAAGTTTATCAGATAATTTCGCCATAAAATGTGTCCAGGTGATCAGCTCTGAAGCCCTGGCTTGTATGGTCCGCTAAAATCCGATTTCGATAACGCTAGGTGTTATTTTGATCAACAGACCTCAACCTCAACAGCTGTTTTCACTTGAATTTCCTCACGTAGTTGCATAGCCATATAGCTAGCCAGCTAGTAGCTAGCTCGGGAGCTATGCTTTAGAGAGGCCAAATGCTAACGGCTAGGTAGTGCTAAGCCGCTGCAGCTGTTACACGTCATTGACAAAGACGCACTCTCTGATTGGCCGATCACGGCAGGACTGATGTTGGCAGTCACGCCGTCACTCATTGGCTGCGGGGTGGCTGCGGGTCTGCGCGAGTCTTTCAATCGCCCCAGAAATCGATTTGAATGGCCCGTTCGCTAGACGATAGTGACTGGGAACTGAGAGAGCAGGTCACGTGGTGGCTGGGTTTACCTAGGCTAGTAGTTTGGCTACCCCTGAGGTAGGGGGATCGCAGCCGACAGAGCAGCTGGACCTGGATGAGGGGGGGTTGCCGCCGGAGTGGGAGTAGCAGCGGGTGCGCTCCGCAAACCGGCTTGGACCGCCTGGATGAGCTGCCCCAATTGCCCATCTATCATCTGCCTGAGGGAGGCACTCTCCTGCCTGGCCTCCCTGGAGGCGGCGTCCATCCCCTCCCTGATCCCCCTGAGGCCGGCCTCCAACCGGTTGAAGCCGTCCTCCAGGAGCACAAGGAAGGGGTGGTCCTCTCTAGTAGGACAGGACCGGGAGCAGCCCGTCCCTGACGACCCTGGCTGGTTGCCGACCTGTCCCTCCTCCTCGGTGGTGGAGGAGGACGGACTTTGACTCCTCCTCCTCCTGGTCTTGGCAGGGCGGCAGGAGGTCGAGGACTTAGCGGCCCTCTTTCGTCCAGGTTTGGACGTGGTGAAGTGGTCGTCGGCTGGGGCAGGGGACGGAGCATCGTCACCAGTAGAGTGGCCGTCGGCTCGGGCAGGGGAACGAGGGTCGCTGGTGGAGGGAGCGTCAGCTGGGGCAGTGGAGGTAGAGAGGGCGTCAACAGACACATTGGAGGGACTGGTGGGGACCCTGGATTCTGGCATTGTATCAAAGATGCGCCGCATACGAATGGCATGGTCATCATCCGGGTGAAGGACATAATTCTTGTTCTGTGTGTTCAAAGTGTGGCCCATGCAGTCTGAAACATCCTGCTGGATCTTTGGGTCCGTGTTGTTTTTGAAGTTCTGGAAGAAGCACAGGAACACAAACAGGTTTCTACTGTTATCAAAGGGCCATCTTCAACTCAACAACAGGGGGTTGTTTTTATGAATAAACTGGGTATATCAACATGCACTGCTCTCATAAAAGACGACTGCAAAGGGAGGAAAACCTACATTTGGGACACTCATATGAACAGATTAGATTGAATGCACACACAGACCGACTGAATGCAACTCACAAGTGTAGACACTGCCATCCGCAGGTCAACAAAACTGGGCTTCCGGCGCTGCTCGAACCCCATGTCCGTCCACGCCTCCCTCACATAGTCCAGCAGATGCACGCATTCTTCCTTTCCTCTTGTATTAAAGAAGAAGTCAGTCTTGCTGGGCCAGCGCTTTCTGAGTTCGATCCATCGGCGCATCCAATCGTACTCATCTTTGTGAAGACTCATCTGTGCTGGGCCATAGAAGCGGTTTGTTTTGTGTTGTTTGACCTGCAACAGACAGGAGCCGCTCTTTTCAGATTAAACCTTAATTATAAAACATGCAATAAAGTTAGAACACCTTAGTTGACAAATCCATACTCACATTGATGACGTAGTTCTTGTTGTTGCCATTGTTCGCTGCCTCTTGGACCTCCTGTACAGTCATCCTCTGGAATACGCCGCTGCGGTGGCCATAGATGGAGGCGAAATAAAGGGCCAGATACCCATAGAAGGTCCAGCGGGGTCTGTGGTCACCGATGCCAGCCTTCTCGATGTCATCTGTAAGGAGAACACAGCCCGACAAGAGAGCAGAAAAAGACATGTCGGCACGTTGGACACACACACACACACACACACACACACACACACACAGGATGAATACAGACTTACCCAGCAACCCTGGGATCTTCGCCTTTGCCAGCTTCCGGCACTGGGCCAGCACCTCAGGTTTGATGAGCTGTCTTATCTTCTCCCGCTTTTTCTCTATTTGGTCTGTCTTCAAGTCCCGGCTGGTGTGGCGAAGGCTCTCTTTCAAGCCTTTGTTGACCAAGTACGTTAGTCGATCGTCAGTGACTCTGCAGTTAGCTGGCTTATCTAATTTCAAATGCTGGATGAACTTAATCGCCATCAAAATATATACGCAAGCAGTGCTTATGGCTCTGCCTTGCTCCTGCAGGAACTCCCCGTAACTGAGGAAGGACAAGGTTTCATTTAGTCACTGTTCACATCAGGCTTGTGTTATGTATAACACATTAGTAACAAGTGTGATACGTGCACTTACCCTCGTAGCTTGATGATGTCATCAAGGATGTTCCAATTCCATGTGTTCACATGGCCGTTGGCCATGTAGACCATGAAGGCCCTGACCTGGTTGAGGCTGCTGGCATTTGCGTCACACATCTTGCGTGTTGCCTTTTTTGGCAGCTTATACTGCTCATTGTATTTCACCAGGTACTGTTCTGTGAAGAAATAAGACAAATTATGTGATTAACATGAACTTAAAATGGACTCGGAGTGTACCAAAAAACCCAGGAACCAAGTTTCAAGTATTTATTTGCAATGGAAAATGGGAAAACCTGGGTGGCCATAGAACTTTTCCCAAACATCCAAACTTTCCTTACACACACATACAAATACAGAGGGCCCTATCTTCCGACAGGCGCTATCCCCTAATAGCGGTTGCGCACCTGTTTGCGCGTGCCTTAAGGCAGGGAAGATAGCAGTCCGCCTTGCGCCGTCCACCAGGTGTTATGCCGAGTTTTGCACCCCAGCACCGGCAGCATCTCCACCTCACGGGAGTATATTGTTATGATTTATACAGAAATGTAACTGTTTAAAAGTCATATAATTGTCTGGGTAGACGTGACCTCCCTGATTTCTAAGTTAAAACATCCCCGAAATATGTTGGGGATGCAATTCTCGGTCGAGATGCGGAAAGGTTCACGGCACGAGTCGCAGACGCAAATTAGAGCCGTGCCAAAATCATCTGCGCCCCAAAATGTCTGCGCAAACAGGCGTGGCCAGGCAATGCTGGGCATTACGTCAATCAAAACCAATCAGATTCCCATCTCGCAATGGCTGTTCATTTCCCTCTTTGCGATGTGATAAAAGTTTCTCAGTGAGTTATAGTTGATTGCCTCACTGAATTATCTGCTAATACCCAATTTTAGCAGCATAATTTACTAATGACATATCCAAAAGGAATTCCACTTTCCACTGCGCTGCGCTGCACAGAGATTATGGTGCGCAACCCAGCGCAGCGAGGTATTTGCGCATAAGAGGTCCTTTTCAAAGCTCTTAGCGCAAAGTAATTGCGCGCTGCTGACGATAGGGTAATGCCATCTATCCCACATTTTAGCGCTGAAACGCCTGCTTTGGCATGGGGCAGCCAATGCCCAGTACAATTATCACAGGCATGCACTTGTGTCCGCTCCCAATTTGCATTGCGCACGGCGTTAAACGAGCGCAAACGCTAAATTAGCGCTTTTGGGAAGATAGGGCCCAGAGTGTGTTCTATCTTACCAATTCTTGGAGGAAACTTTATGCCCTTCATTTGTGAAGCACGGCCCCTTCCCTCAAATAGCATAATGAGTCGGGAGGTGGGGTTTGTGAGGGAGATAGAACTCTGCCCCTCGTCCTCATTGGCTACCACCTGTCTTGCCTGGGCTGCCGTCCCCTGCGTCTGTAGAAAGGATGAAGAAAATATAAAGAGAGAAACCCAGAAGAATGTGAAATAGTTATTTAATGTGCACTCATTGCTGTACAATGTTAAACCATTTCCCCCTCTGCTCTCATTCACCCTCTTCCTCTTCTTAGGTGTCCTCTTCTTGGGGCCAGGCTCTGGTCCCACCTGGCTAGGTCCTGGAGCCCCCTGTGCATGTAGGAAGAATCATAAAAAATAGAAAGAGAAGATAATATCGGAGATATGATTCTTTTGGCAGTCATTACTGTTGTGTCTTCATATTGCGTCAACTTATACAACTAGTTACAACATGAATTCAGACGTAGACAGACTTCTCAGTTGCACGGTAGCTGGTTTAATCAACACAGTCACTGTCACGTGACTCTCCTAGTGGCTCTGACATGTCATGACTCATTATACCAACAGAGGGCAATAAACCCCCAATATATGACATATCCTCCCCACTTAATGAACGTGTACCCATACATAACAATAAGGCACAATGGGAACAATAATGCCACTAGCATTAGCAGGTGTAGGTCATACCACGAGTAACTATGTGTATGCATGTTACTGGTATCAATAACGCCAAACACTGTAAGGTGAAATACCATCACACCTGAATCATACAACATACCAGCATGAACAATGTTTTTTCTTTTTAATGTTTTTTCTTTTTTTCTTTTAAAGCAGCTACGAGCAAGATTTTTGATCATTATTAAACAGTCTAAATTTAATATCGATGCCTCACATCTTACCTCTAATATTAGACGAGACCAAGGCAGAGTAGTCTTGCTTGAAAGAAGAGTGAATTGGTGAGTGTTGTCTTTATGATTAGTCTGTCTGCGGGCCGGTGTCAACAGGAAGTGAAATGAAACGGTTTGCGGCAGCCACTTCGGCCATAACCACAAAATTATTAAATTACTTTCAAACAAACTGTTAGAATATAACGAGAGATGTTCGCTAGAGCAGAAAGTAATGAGGGCAGCTGTTTTGGGTCTGTTGCTACGGCCGTAAACCGTTTCGCTCTGTCTAGCAACTGTTTACAGCTGCCGTAAACCGTTTCGCTCTGCCTAGCAACAGACCCAAAACAAGGATGGCTTTCCCCTCCTGCTGCCCTACTACTTTCTGCTCTCGCAAACATATCTCGTATGATGAGGACAAAACCAAAAATACAAAGATACATACACACATACAGCACACAGAGAGCACTGGTCACTGCTCATGGCCATGTGCACCCTTCCACGTCAACTCAAATATCACTTAAATATCAAATAGAAATGAAACAGACAGACAGACAGACAACAGAGCGCTACACTGCAGATGTAGTATATATATTATACGTATATATATATATATATATATATATATATATATATATATATCAATCATGAGAGGCCAGTTGGTAGGATTTAACAAACTTTAAATCGGCATGCATGGCAAATACTTTGGCGCATGACTCCATTAGCCAGTGGTGCTGCTCTTGAGGCAAGAGGAGGGCATCTGCATAGGCTAGGAGATCCCCCCCCCCCCCCCCCCCCCCCCGTGGGGGATCAGGAGTCACGACTCGTTGGTGGCGGACTGGGGAGGTGGGTGGGGCAAAACAACGCTTCGGAGGACGGCTTCAGGGGAGATGGACTGCCGTGAAGCTAGCTGCTGCTACTGTATGATCGGCCAGAGAGAGAGAGGTGACGTAGAACCCTTGCTATATATATGAGAATTAACTGATGTCATATCTGACGTCATTACAGACGTCATACTAAGACTTTGACTGACCACGTCATACTAGAACTTGACAGATGTCAGGGGGTGATCGGATTAGATTATGCACGAATGGCCTTCTGCTTGAAATTTGGTCTGGAGACCTCACTTCAATCATGAGAGGCCAGTTGGTAGGATTTAACAAACTTTATTTAGCAATCGGCATGCATGGCAAATACTTTGGCGCATGACTCCATTAGCCAGTGGCGCTGCTCTTGAGGCAAGAGGAGGGCATCTGCATAGGCTAGGAGATCCCCCAAAAGGAGATCTGATTACCGGAGGTTAATTGAGATCTGCGGGCACCGGTAGTTGATTGTACTTTTCTGGCCTTCGACCTTTTTAGTGACTTACAGCTATTTGCGGCTGGCGCTCCCAACTCGGTCGGGCCTTCGATCTTGGTACGTTAGTAGTTGATTGTACTTTTCTGGCCTTCAACCTTTTTAGCGACTTACAGCTATTTGCGGCTGGCGCTCCCAACTCGGTCGGGCCTTCGATCTTGGTACGCAGGCCCGGCGCCACGAGGGGGCCTCAGGGGGCTTAGCCCCCTCAGTTCAATTTTCGGCCCCCACATGGAAAAAAAAAAAAAAAAAAAAAAAAAAATTTAAAGAACAGTTAATCTATAAAGGCCAGTTAGGCAATGTTTGTACCTGACATGTTTAGGCTGCTGTTTCTGCAGTCTTCATCAAATTTTATCAGTTTAAGTTGATGTAGGCTACCCCCTGTAAACATTGCTCTGTTGTTTCAGAATTGGCAGGGAAGCGCTATTTGCTGTGCTTTGGTTGTCACAAGGTGTCAGAGATGTAGCTATTTATTCAATTTGAACCTATGAACCCTTGAACCTCTATTAATGCCTTAATCTGCTGCTGTGAAATAAATGTTTTATTTGATTTTGAATAGTAGTCTTTCTTGTGTTATTGCGCTTTTCAGAGGTTATTATTGTTAAAAAGTCCAGAAATAGGCATAACGGGTATATAACCTATGTTTTACGATATAAAAATATCATATAAAAAAAAAAAAAAAAAAAAAAATCGAAAAAGATCGAAAAAAAAAAAAAAATCAGCCCCCTCGCCAGTTATAACAGCCCCCTCAGTCATTTCATCCTGGCGCCGGCCCTGTTGGTACGTTAGTAGTTGATTGTACTTTTCTGGCCTTCAACCTTTTTGCGACTTACAGCTATTTGCGGCTGGCGCTCCCAACTCTGTCGGGCCTTCGATCTTGGTACATTAGTAGTTGATTGTACTTTTCTGGTCTTCAACCTTTTTTTGCGACTTACAGCTATTTGCGGCTGGCGCTTCCCAACTCGGTCGGGCCTTCGATCTTGGTACATTAGTAGTTGATTGTACTTTTCTGGCCTTCGACCTTTAGCGACTTACGGCTATTTGCGGCTGGCGCTTCCCAACTCGGTCGGGCCTTCGATCTTGGTACATTAACGTTTTAACTTGGCGCTTCCCAGCTTGGCCTACTTGGCCGCCTTGGCACCTCACGATTTAACCTGGCGCTTCCCAGCTTGGCCTACTTGGCCCCGCCTTGGCACCTCGCCGATTACCTAACTTGGCGCTTCCCGGCTTGGCCTACTTGGCCGCCTTGGCACCTCACCGTTTAACTTGGCCTTCTTGGCTCCCAACTTGGCGCAACTTGGCCTTCTGACTGACCCTGACTCTCTCTCTTTCCTCTCTTTCCCCCCCAAAAATGGGGACTGCCTGGTGCTGCCTGCTTGCCTGGAGAAGCCTGGGGACGCGATGATCGCGGTGCGGAAGCCTGAATGCTTGGACGCCGCTGGACGCCTGGACACCCGTCCGATGAAGAATAGTGGGACTGCATGCATTGCTGCTTGCTGAACAAGCATGTTAGTCACTGATTGTCAGTCTGAAGTCTGTTGTTGACTTGAGACGGACTCCTGGCTCGAGGGAAATGGCCGCTTTGCTTGAGCCGATTTACTCCATGAATGGAGAGATAGCAAGGAAAAGATTGACGACGTGCAAGACAACGTAGAACATGGCGTCTCACGGCGGCCCCGCGGCCTGCATTACCCCGACGACTCCCAGCTCTCGGGGCACCTTCCTCTTCTGGTCTTCGTCCGCGGCCTCTCCCTCCGGCTCGCTCGCGCGCTTCTGCTCTCCTCCCACGGGCCGTCGCAGTAAAGCGCCCCGTGCCACGGGAGCGCACGCCGGGCCTTCTCATCGTGGCTACGTTGGCAGCCTGTGGCCCGGCCGTCTCGGAAGGCAAATACGCTCCGTGGCCGTGGGGAGCGTTGAAAGATCCGCGGGGATTATCCACGGTTAAAGAGGACTTGGGGGTGCTGATTCGGTCTGCAGATATGGTGCAAAACAACGCTTCGGAGGACGGCTTCAGGGAAGATGGACTGCCGTGAAGCTAGCTGCTGCTATGATCGGCCAGAGAGAGAGAGAGGTGACGTAGAACCCTTGCTATATATATGAGAATTAACTGACGTCATATCTGACGTCATTACAGACGTCATACTAAGATTTTGACTGACCACGTCATACTAGAACTTGACTGACGTCAGGGGGTGATCGGATTAGATTATGCACGAATGGCCTTCTGCTTGAAATTTGGTCTGGAGACCTCACATATATATATATATATATATATATATATATATATATATACATATATATTTTGAGGTTAGCTAGACATATTGCCTCAAACACTAATCATGTGCTACATGAAGAATATGAACTCCTGCCCTCTGGCAGGAGATACTTAATCCCAACTTTCATGAAGGTCAGACTAAGAAAGTCCTTTATACATCAGTCGATCCTGAGGCTTAATCAAGAACATGGCCGAGGGTCAGTGGAGCAGTGACCAATGCTCTCTGTGTGCTGTATGTGTGTATGTATCTTTGTATTTTTGGTTTTGTTCTCTTTGTCATGTGTTTGTGCATGGGACTGCCGCTGTCTTGCAAGACAAATTTCAGTGTGAACTGACAATAAAGTATATCGTATCGTATCATATATATTTGGGCACCCCCAAATCATGGTTCATATGTTTTGAAAATATAAATATGGGGAGGAGTGGGGCGCGGTGCGGAGGAGAGCCTGAAGAACAGAATTGGGCAGCCAAAAAACCCATGCGTAATATCAGAAAATTCATAAACGTCTCTGCAATCCTCAATTCTTAATTGATTTCTTATGTTTAAATGGCCCTGTAATCTATGGATTGAGGCAGTAAATGCGGCTATGTAAACCACGCTTCTATCACTTAGATAAAAGGCCAGAACTGAAATGCAAGTGTCGGGTTTTACTGTATATGCCCGATGGTTCACCGGACTGTTTTCACAAGATTCAGTTCGTCATCAGCTGAACAACTATACATATCTAGTTGCTTGACTGGTTTTGACACATAGTATATTTATTAGCCTACTCCCCCCCCCATGACAAAGTCAGCGCATTTTCTAATTTTGTTACATAATGCGTCACTTATTAATATTAGAAAAAAGTGCAACCCCAGCATTATGTAATAATCTGCACAATATGTAATACATTCATTACAAAATGCGTCAAACGCTATTACATATTGCGTTCAGGCGATTTATTACATATTGCGCATATTATTACATAATGCGTCGTTATTACATATTGAAAGTGAGATGTTATTACATTTTGCGATTTTATTACATAATGTGCAGTTATTACATAATGCGTCGTTACAACCCCCCCAATGTCTGAGTTTGTTCTTTCTGTTGATATGACTAATGCCTCCCCCAGACCTGACGAGAATTTGCCCGATTGTGGCCAAGATTACCCCCTCCCGACTATCTCGGGCATGCTCCCGATTTGAGCCTCGTCGGGACCGATAATCTGCCCAAATGATCCTGTAGTGTCAGTGTGTGTGTGTGTGTGTGTGTGTGTGTGTGTGTGTGTGTGTGTGTGTGTGTGTGTGTGTGTGTGTGTGTGTGTGTGTGTGTGGGGTTCAAAGACTGCTGTTGACTTGTCGGGCTCTTCTCGATTGTGAATCTTACAACTCGACAGGTGATTGAGCAGAGACCCCCTCCTCTATCATGTTGGTTGTTCTCTCATTCGTGTGCCAAAACTCATAATAATGACCAAGAAGACCAAGTTTTGTAGACACAGGTTGAGATTCAATTTTCATACTAAACAATCCAGTCTGTTTAACATGGCCATGCTGAGCAGAACGACATCAAATACACCGTGCGCATAATGCTTTGATAGCCTACTGCGCAATGCGCAGGGGGTTGTTTTTTTATGAATAAACTGGGTACAGTATATCAACATGCACTGCTCTCATAAAAGACGACTGCAAAGGTTAGGAAAACCTACATTTGGCACACTCATATGAACAGATTAGATTGAATGCACACACAGACCGACTGAATGCAACTCACAAGTGTAGACACTGCCATCCGCAGGTCAACAAAACTGGGCTTCCGGCGCTGCTCGAACCCCATGTCCGTCCACGCCTCCCTCACATAGTCCAGCAGATGCACGCATTCTTCCTTTCCTCTTGTATTAAAGAAGAAGTCAGTCTTGCTGGGCCAGCGCTTTCTGAGTTCGATCCATCGGCGCATCCAATCGTACTCGGTTGTGTCAAGTCTCATCTGTGCTGGGCCATAGAAGCGGTTTGTTTTGTGTTGTTTGACCTGCAACAGACAGGAGCCCCTCTTTTCAGATTAAACCTTAATTATAAAACATGCAATAAAGTTAGAACACCTTAGTTGATAAAGCCATACTTACATTAATGATGTAAGAGCCATTCTTGTTGTTGCCATTGTTCGCTGCCTCTTGGACCTCCTGTACAGTCATCCTCTGGAATACGCCGCTGCGGTGGCCATAGATGGAGGCGAGGTAAAGGGCCAGATACCCATAGAAGGTCCAGCGGGGTCTGTGCTCACCGATGCCAGCCTTCTCGATGTCATCTGTAAGGAGAACACAGCCCGACAAGAGAGCAGAAAAAGACATGTCGGCACGTTGGACACACACACACACACACACACACACACACACACACACACACACACACAGGATGAATACAGACTTACTCAGCAACTGTGGGATCCTCGCCCTTGCCAGCTCCTGGCACTGGGCCAGCACCCCAGGTTTGATGAGCTGTCTCATCTTCTCCCGTTTTTTCTTTATTTGGTCTGTCTTCAAGTCCCGCCTGGTGTGGCGATGGCTCTCGTTCAAGCCTTTGTCGACCAAGAGCGTTAGTTGATCGTCAGTGACTCTGCAGTTAGCTGGCTTATCTAATTTCAAATGCTGGAAGAACTTAATTGCCGTCAAAATATATATGTAAGCAGTGCTTATGGCTCTGCCTTGGTCCTCCAGGAACTCCCCGTAACTGAGGAAGGACAAGGTTTCATTTAGTCACTGTTCACATCAGGCTTGTGTTATGTATAACACATTAGTAACAAGTGTGATACGTGCACTTACCCTCGTAGCTTGATGATGTCATCAAGGATGTTCCAATCCCATGTGTTCACATGGCCGTTGGCCATGTAGACCATGAAGGCCCTGACCTGGTTGAGCCTGCTGGTATTTGCGTCACACATCTTGCGTGTCGCGTTTTTTGGCAGCTTATACTGCTCATTGTATTTCACCAGGTACTGTTCTGTGAAGAAATAAGACAAATTATGTGATTAACATGAACTTAAAATGGACTCGTAGTGTACCAAAAAACCAAGTTTCAAGTATTTATTTGCAATAGAAAATGGGAAAACCTGAGTGGCTGTAGAACTTTTCCCAAACATCCAAACTTTCCCTACACACACATACAAATACAGAGTGTGTTCTATCTTACCAATGCTTGGAGGAAACTTTATGGCCTTCATTTGTGAAGCATGGCCTCTTCCCTCAAAGAGCATAATGACGCTGGATTGGGGGGGTTGTTGAGGGGGAGTAGAACTCTGCCGCTCGTCCTCCTCATCCTCATTGGGCAACTCTGCTATCACCCTTCTTGCCTGGGCTGCAGTCCCCTGCATCTGTAGAAAGGACGAAGAAAATATAAAGAGAGAAACCCAAAAGAAGGTGAAATAGTTATTGTGCACTCATTGCTGTACAAAGTTAAACCATTTTCCCCTCTGCTCTCATACTCATACTGTATCTAATTTAATGCCTGTCTAACTGGGACTGTAAATTCATGTATATTCCCTGCACATTAATGCCTATTTAACTTAGCCTGTCAATTTCATGTACATTCAATGAATAATAAATAACTCTTATTTAACTCCGACTGTAAATTAATGTAAATCCACTGCCTATTTAACGTCTATTTAACTCAGTCTGTAAATCTCACGTAAATCCAACGTAAATTCATATTTATCATCCACAGAACACTTCACCACTCATGTACATATTGTATATATATACTCGATTTGATTTGATTTGATTGCACTTGCAACTTTGCGATTGTCTTTAGTTATCTTCCTACTTCTTATCTCTGTATATTGATGTGACCGCTACGCTGCATACAGACACTAAGACAAATTCCTCGTATGTAACTTGCATACTGTGGCAATAAAAGTGATTCTGATTCTGATTCTCATTCTCATTCACCCTCTTCCTCTTCTTAAGTTTCCTCTTCTTGGGGGCAGTCTCTGGTCCCACCTGGCTAGGCATTACATTACATTACATTATGTCATTTAGCAGATGCTTTTGTCCAAAGCTACTTACAATATCACATTTTGTCAACAGTACAGAAAACAACTATCCAACACAATCAATGACAGCTAAGATATTTTGATAGATTAGAGTAGCACCATGTAGGAAGTAGTTTGAGAAGGAATAAGTAACATGTAGCATTAGTAGGTTTGAGAAGGATTTATTTATTTATTAAAAGATGTTAGTTCAAGAAGGGCCCAGGTGTAGCATGAAAAGGTGAGTTTTTAGTCTCCGCCGAAAGATTGGCAGCGTTGGCACCGTTCTGACCGAAGGGGGGAGCTCATTCCACCATTGTGGCGCCAATGGTGCTGGAGGAGGGGTGGAGTACCTCCCCTTCCGCCTGGGATAGAAGATCTTCCCGCACTGCAACGCCCAGGGCGGACCTTGCGCCAAGGAGATCAGGTCCGCAAACCATATCTGCTTGGGCCAAAAGGGGGCCACTAAAATAAGCCCTAGGCGCTGCTCCCTCACCGAAAACTTTTATGCGTTTGTTTTTGTTCTTGTCCTCACTTAAAAGTGTGTGGATCTCAGAAATCATAAGCCCCACATCACTCAAACCTTCCACATACGTTCAACATGTCAGCCACTGCTAAGAGAAAAACAATTACATTAATCCACCAGATGGTGGCGCTATAATAGCCAATTCCATGTTTTGTGGTTCATAACTTATTAACCATGAGTCCTAGAATCAACATTCCATGTCTACTGGATTCCCTGGAGCATTATGCATCTAACCAACTAGGCCACGCCCATTTCAGTCTGCTAGATTTTCCGCCATCTTGCATTTTCTCAAAAAAGATTTTTTGCTAATTCCTCGTAGGCCATTTGCCTGAATGAGCCCAAACCTTTTCTGGGTCATCTCTGGACTTCCCTGACCTAAAGTTGTAAAAAGAATTTGGATACGTCTAACCGTTTTGAAATGATAAATCTCAAAACTTTGATTGAAACAAACCCTTCACTGATCGGCTGCCTCACCATAAAATGGCCGTCACTGCTGTCACTCCAACTCCCAGTATGCTTCACTCCACACAGAGGTGTCAGTACATACACACACACACGCACACACATGCACACACACACACACACACACACACACACACACGCACACACACATATACACCTACACACACACACACACACACACACACACACACACACACACACACACACATCACCAACTCAAATGACTACAGAGGAAATAGAAGAAGCCATCCTCATGCTCAATCACATCATACTTGACATAATAGGACAATCAAATCATAGCCCTGACTCAGACTCAAACTCCAAGACTCGACAGTCCCTCCACACAGTCCAGAAACCCCGACTCAGTCCCACACAAGGACAAAATAGATTGATACATTTCTTTTTACTTTAAGTTTTTCATTTCATACAAACGATTATTTGCAATAAAAACTTATTGTTTGAATCATATATCTGCCTCTTTTACTTTTTTATGCATTACATCCTAACTCCTTTAGTCAAACTTGAGCTTACACTTTTATTGCCAACTTGTAGATGTCCACCGTGCCCAAGGTTACCTTTTTAAAACATCTGAATGACAGAGACAAGTAACTTGTTAACTGATAACCTATTAAGCCACTAACAGTTTGACTTGAAGGGTGATTTACACAACATGAATAGTCATCGTGTTATACCTATACAGGGACACTATGAATGTACCATGTGGAGTACCTAGTAACAGTGTTAGGATTTGAATTTAATTAATGACAAATAGTTCAAAGTCTGGCTTTGTGCTTATGCCGACCACTAGACCAGGTTTATGACTACCACCACCACTACTACAAAAGCATTGGCTTTTCATTGTGACAACCAATTACTTGGATCACCATTCAGGAACAGTTTGTTTAATCCTTTCCTCACTGAGCACATCTATAACCATGATCAGAAGTGTAGAAGGAGCACACTATCTTCATCCAATGGACTCAGAACACCACAAAAGCAACACCTCATTAAGCTGTCCACTCATGGCTAACAAATCTAAGCTTATCAGGAAATGATGACACTTTGCCTATAAGTCCATTGCCTAATGAGCCTCTTTGACAGCCACCATTTTGGCTCACCACCACCACCACTGCTGCTACCATTACTTACTACATATTACTTACTACAAACTTGGTACACTTGCGCACATATCAACTTTGACTAAATGTGCAATTCAGTGTCTATTATCTGACATATACCCCCCAAGTCACCGGAAGCTTGGACCCCGCATCTATGGACCCGGCATATATTTATCATTATTATTATTATTATTATTATTATTATTATTATTATTATTACCTTTATTATTATTTTATTATTATTATTATTATTATTATTATTATTATTATTATTATACCGGAACAAGATCCCTAACGAAATTAAATCTGGAAATTCTCTGAATCAGGCCTGGACTGGGATAAAAATTCAGCCCTGGCAGTGGGTCTAGACCGGCCCCCCACCGACGTAAGATACTGCCCCAAAGGGGGGGCCAAAGCAAAAGCGGTAATTTAGCGTTTGCGCTTGTTTGATGCCGCATGTAATGCAAATTGGGGGCGTGCACAAATGCATGCCTGTTATAATTATACTGGAGATAGGCATGCCACATGCCAAACCAGGCGTCAGCGCAAAAATGTGGGGGTAGATGGCATTATCTTATCGTCAGCAGCGCACAATTACTTTGCGCCAAGAGCTTTTAAAAGCACCTCTTACGCGTTAAATACCCTGCTGCGCTAGCCTGGTAAACCAGCCCATCACGTGAACTCACATTTAATTTGGTTCTGCAAGATGGTCTGGCCCCAAGGCCTGGGAGGGTGTTTAAGTTTGTTTTATTTGGATCCCTATTAGCTACAGCACCTATAGGTCCATTCGGACTCAAGCTTGGCCTCATGGCACTTACTAATGTTATTGTCTTCTGACTAGATCATTGCTTGTGTTGTATAAAGCTCAGATGTACGTCGCTTTGGATAAAAGCGTCTGCTAAGTGAAATTGTAACATTGTAAGTCAGAATGTCATACATTTATATGTCCCCGTGAAAGAAAAAATGCGGTGGAGCAATTGTGTGATGTCCTTGGTGATGATGTCAATGATGATGGCATCAGTGATGTCACTAGATAAATTGTGATGTCATCAGTGAGAGACGTCATCAGTGAAGATGTCATCAGTCATGACATTGTGACATCATCGACACACAATTGCTCAACTAGCTTGCTCAGTCCAAGTGACATCACTGAGGATGTCATAAAGTCAATGGATTGGTCACACTTGACATTGCAACATTATTGGCGCATTAGTGAACATACGCAGCCCGCGCACACGCGTGTTTATGTGCGTGCGTGCATAATATCTGTGTGATTTTGTGGACAGACATTTTTTGGTGGACCAACAGAGTGACTCCGGCAAAAATATCTAATACTGTATTTGGCTTTTTGAGAAACATTCAATGGGGACCAGGGGTTTCCCATTTTGCCAACCCAAATAAACACTTCAGTCATGAAACTTGCTTCCTCTGGGTTTTTGAATGATTTGAACTAAAGTGGTCCGAATGGGATTGGACCTTACGTTCTGGAGATATGTACTGGCAGTTTAAGAAACCCTGGGTCCCTATAGAAAGTTCCCCAAACACCCAATTCTTCTTAGGGAAAACTAATTTACTCACCAAATACAGCTTGTTGTACTTTAAATGCAGCTTATGGTGCTCTCTCTCTCTCTGTCTCTCTCTCTCTCTATGCGCCGGGCCTTAACTTTGCGGTTGAGGATGTTAGGTGGCAGGTTAGTAAACCCACGCGCAGACAGCAACAGGCTGGAGGCTGAAGCAGGCCAACAGCGTTTATTCAGGATCAGGATAAACACTACAAACAAGATGAACAGGATAAAGAATGACAGACGGACATAAGAGACCAAGCAAGCACTGAAAATCAGAATAGGAGAACATCAAACAGACATTATGCAACAAAAATATGGATTATGCTATTTCACGTGACTATTCTCAAGCAAATCATGGTTCGGTGTCCTCCCTCAAATTCATAGGGATTGAAAAGGTGAAGCCACCCACAAGGGGTGCCGACATCACTAATAAATTACTATGGGGGAAACTTTTTGGATCTTCACCCTCAATGCTGCATGACCAAGCAAACCTTTCTTGCTTTCTCTGATGCTCTCTTTCTTGTCCCCTTCTTTGTCTGGGTTATGTGGAAGTCAATATCTAGATCAAACATGTACACATAAAGTGACTCTTTATTTGCCTTTATTTCAGTCTCTAGCCTAACCACTGAATCCATGGTATTCCTTCATTTTCTAAATCCACTCTAGCAATTTGCCAACATCCCTCTTCTCAAGCTCATATGACAATCTTTCTGTTACCATCCTTTCCATTAGCTTACATAAATTTGATGTTAGCGCTATTGTTCTGTAACTAGTTGGTTTCGGCACGGCCTGTGGTCCTTCAGGCTAGAGCGAGGTGCTCGTCGCAGGTGAATGACGTGCAGCGCACAGGCCTTCTTGAGGCGTCCTCTCTGCCCATGGTAGGATTGCCTTTTCCCCGGGAGGGTCTGGTGAGACGTCGGAGGAGCCCGGCCTGGAGTCACCCACACAGGGCCCACACCCTCCATGCACCGAAGGGTCTTACAATACTGCGGTGTAGCACTAACTCTATTGCAGCGGATTGGGCATGATCAACCCTTCCGAGGGGAACGTTGCAGACAGAGTAGGAAGGCTGATCCGTGAGCGCCTGCTTCTGGGACGCGGGTCGGGGTCTTAATCGGCCTTGGCTGGGTCTACTGAGCAAGGGTGTATGATGTTGAGACCCGGAACACCTTACGACCCCAGCTAAACATCACTGATGACGCGTCTCAGCGCATGCTGTAGCATGTATTTTAAATCGTTTACACGGTTTACACCTGGTTTCAGTATTGGAATTACTACTGCTCCACAC
Source organism: Poromitra crassiceps (assembly GCF_964638095.1). Classification (NCBI taxonomy): domain Eukaryota; kingdom Metazoa; phylum Chordata; class Actinopteri; order Beryciformes; family Melamphaidae; genus Poromitra; species Poromitra crassiceps. The sequence continues at coordinate 427,327 of NW_028152202.1, forward strand.
TCGGTTATCAAAAAGCAGCAACTTTGACAATGCACCCTCCCCAAGATGCCTAAGCATAACATAACAAATTAGATATTTCCCTGGGCAGGTTGGTCTTGCTCTTTTTAATGCTCTCATCTCTAGCACACCTGGACCCTGAATCATTGTTATCTCCCTTTTCCTCCTCCCTACTTCTGACACATTTTCTGAGCTATGGATCTTTGCAAAAGACTTGGCTTGGAGATTGGCTGCTGTCTCCCCCTCATTGATCATAACCAGGTAATCCCACACCCTTCTATCTCCCCATCCTCTTTATCATTCCACATACCTCTGCTTTTCTTCTTTTTGGTGTTTTATGGCAGTTGGCATCCTTAATGTTGCATTACCGCTCACTTCTGGATCCATCCATCTTCTTCTCTTTCCTCTTCTGCCACCACTTACTTATATACAGTAGCCTCAGCCAGGAAGGATTTATGACATCACTGATGATGACATCACAATTGCTCAAGTGACATCACTGATGACATCACAATTCACTGATTTATGACATCACTGATGATGTCACAAATCGTTACATCAACAGACAGTTCGGCGACTCGCCACCAGTCTGTTTGTTTGCTGACTTTTAACTGTTTTCATGTGTTTTTATTGGTCTCAAGTAAGTTTTTCTAAGTGGATTGCACCCGCTAAACTACTATAAGATGTCTGGTATAAAAGATATAGCGATCGGTCTTGTATTATGGCTGTTGTGGGGATTTTTTTGGCCAAGTGTACCACTTCCCCGGCAAGGTACTCATACACCTCGGATGTGTTCCTCGATCTCCGGCCAGCGGTAGTGGAGCGTCTCTCTCTGGATCTACCTGCCGAGGCCAAGGAAAAGAGGCCGGAGGGGAGGCATAAGTGTCAGGAATAGACAGCGACGCTTCAAACCGGTTCTACCATCAGTGATGATGGGCAACGTGCAATCACTGAATAATAAAGTTGATGAACTAGCGGGATTGACGAAACACGACCGTCTTTTCCGCCAAAGCAGCCTGTTATGCTTCACGGAGACTTGGTTGACGGACCGGATCCCTACCGCGCATACAGAACTAGATGGATGTACCGTACTATGCGCAGATTGGACAGGGATCTGAAGAGGACGGACAAAAAAGTCAGGTGGAGGTGTGTGCCTCTATGTAAACAATCAATGGTGTCATCCAGGGCACATTACTGAGAAGGAGAGAGTGAGTGACAAGGACATTAAACTGCTGGCGGTGAGTTGCAGACCCTACTACCTACCCTGTGAATTTTCCAACATTGTCGTCGTAGTATATATTCCACCATCGGCCAACGCCAAACATGCTACCGACACAATCAGTAGGGTCACTCACGATCTGCAACGGAAGTCGCCAGACGCACTCACCATCATAAATGAGGACTTCAATCACTGCAGGCTCTCCTCCTCCGTGCCCTCATTGAGACAATTTGTCACCTGTCACACGAGGAAGGATAAAACAATCGATATCTTCTACGCTAACATTAAGAACAGTTTCTTGTCCACTGCTTTACCCCCTCTGGGCTGCTCTGACCACAATCTGGTGTCATTGTCATCCGCTTACACCCCACTGGTCCACAGACAGCTTGCATCCACCAAATCTGTGCACGTATGGTCAGATGAGGCATTCGAGGGGCTGAGGGGCTGTTTCGAATGCACAGATTGGTCTGTTTTTTATGACGAGGACGATCATGTGGACAATGTTGCTGACTGTGTTTATGAGTATATTAACTTTTGTGTTGATTTGATCATCCCATGTAAAACCATTAAAATGTTCCCAAATAATAAGCTGTGGGTAACTAGAGAAATCAAGATTCCTATTAACAAGAAGAAATTGGCCTTTAGAAATGGTGACAGAGATCACATTAAATCAGCACATAAAGAACTAAAACGTGTTATCAGACAGGGTAAGCGGAACTACAAAGATAAAGTTGAGGGCAAACTACAGCAGAGCGACACCAGGGGTCTGTGGAAGGACATGAAGCAAATCACAGGCTATGGTCCCTCCACTGCTAGGCTACAGGAGGGAGCCTTCACTGCTGATGAGGCTAACCTCTTCTTCACAAGGTTTGATGATCATGATTTATCTGCTGAGCTTGAAGGAGTCCGCTCTACTCTCTTTATGGGGGGGTCTACTGGTAACCCCAGCCCCCCAATAACAGTCACCTCTGAGGACGTCTGCTCACAACTTAGGAGGCTCAAGGCCAATAAGGCAGCTGGCCCAGATGGGGTCTCGCCACGCGCACTAAAGGTGTGTGCTGAACAACTCAGTGGTGTGCTCCAGCATATTTTCTCCATATCTCTTTCCCAGTCCAAGATCCCAGTTAGTTGGAAAACCTCATACATTGTGCCTGTGCCCAAAAAGCCAAATGCTACTTAAAGACCTCAGGCCCATGGCTCTTACTGATGAAATGCTTCGAGAGAGTTGTACTTGGGCATTTTAGTCAGCAGGTTTCTGCCTACCAGGATCCACTCCAATTTGCATATAGGAAAAGTGTTGGAGTGGATGCTTCATAGAGTCCATAGTGATGTAGAGTCAGCTGGTGCATCTGTCAGAATCATGTTTTTTTACTTTTCTAGTGCTTTTAACACAATCCAGCCGCATATCTTAACCAATAAACTGATTGATTTTAACATAAACAACTGCACTATTGCTTGGGTTATAGACTACCTGACATCTAGACCCCAGTTTGGGAGACTTGGTGGTGATGTACTGTATCTAAGACCATTACTACTAACACTGGTGCGCCCCAAGGCACCGTCTTTTCGCTGTTCTTCTCACTATACACCTCCGACTGCAGGCTTAGTCCAGAATCCGGCTGCCACCTCCAAACATTTTCGGATGATTCTACACTTGTGATAACCACCTAGCCTACCAACAGGAGGTAGATAGATTTGTGAAATGGTGTGACGACAACCACCTTATTTTAAACATAAGCAAGACCAAATAGCTTATTATTGATTTTAGAAGGAAAAAGGCTGCAGTAACCCCTGTTTTTATCAAGGGCGAGGCCATTGAGGTAGTCCCCTCGTATAAGTACCTCGGTGTCTTTCTGGATAATACGTTGGACTGGAGAGAGAACTCCAGTGACATCTTTAAAAGGCTCTAGTCCAGGCTGTTCTTTCTTAGGAAGCTCCGGTCTTTTAATGTTAGCAGGTCACTCCTTCATGTCTTTTACCAAAGCATTTTAGCAAGTGTGTTCTTTTATGCTGTTGTCTGTTGGGGGAGCGCTCTTAAAAAGCCACCTATTTCTGAAGAAAATGGTGAAAACGACATACCCAAACTAAAATGCTTACTGTGGCTGAACCGCTAGGGTTACAGACAACTGCCTGACCATTTCTGAAAGGTAAGACTTTGAGTGTCAGAATGACTCTATGTGTTACTGACCCTGAGTAACACCAGCTCAAACACAGTGGTTGATTCTCGCCTAGAATAAAAAACACTTTTAGAGTGTAAACAGTTACCTGTGGTTGTTGTATTTATGGCTAGAAACCCAATGGAGACATAGCCACAGGCCTTACCACATCCCAACTCAAAGGAGATGAAAACATATGAAAACATGAGTATTTGGCAGTGGTTTTTGTAGGGAGATACCTAGGCGGATTTCCAAAAAGCCATTTGAAAAAGCCATTTGAAAGTCCACAGCAGGGGGTGCTGGGAGGAAGGGACTCTCGGCAGGGCCCACAAGGGCCCCGCCAAAAAAAATTAGAGCGTTTTTTTTTTACATTTTTTTGCCATATTTAGAGGAATATCTCATTTTAAATTAACATTAGGATACTGTTGTGATGTAATTATTCAGTATTTTCTCCTTTTCTCACTCATTCAGAGCAAAGAGGGAGATATATAGCATGATGATAATGCTCTATCTATATCTCCCTATTTGCTCTGAATACACCAGTTAACATGACACAGACTTAACATGATAGAAATATTATCAGCAAACTTATGACTAGACTAATTATTCTGATCTGAATGGCATATATCAAGAAACATTGACTCCTCTCTTTGCTGTATAGTGGGAGGTGCATTTTTGAATAGGCTATTAAAATAGCATGTCAAGTTCACATTTCTTTATTGCCAGATTAAACAATTCGTATTGGTTGTTGGTTGGTTCAACACAACATGTGCGTGCATGCGCGCTTCTTCTTCTTCTCTAGCCTACAAGCATGTAACTTCCTTGATTGTTATTGTTGATAATTCTATTTAAATAGACTACATTCTCATTTCCTGAAACATTCTTAAGGAACATAGTGCACTGCAAAATATTTTTAATTACATTTGTAAAAAAAAAAAAAAAAAAAAAAAAATTGGGGGAAAAAAATCTACTTCCCGCGGCCCTGCATCACGCACGCATGCATGCACACGCACATGCACACACACACACACACACGCGCACATGCACACACACACACACACACACACACACACACACACACACACACACACACACACACACACAGTATGCGCCTGCATATACAATGCACATACCCATATACATACAGTAAGATCACAACCACACACAACAATAACACAGATATGCCCAGACAACAAGAATACATAAGGCAGGGATTATACAAAGCTCCACATGGATACACATACACATGATAAAAGAATTGAAAATCCCCATAGATGTACATAGATGTGGAGAATAGTGACAACCATAACAGTACTAAAACATTGAAAAGTAATTAAGTGACGGTATGTTTTATCAGCCAGTGAAAATCAACTCATCTGGCTGTTATCCAAGTGTCAACATTTGCTGCTGTCTGCATCAGCAACAATCTGCAGCAAACAGAAAGAGCAGCACTAGTTACCAGAGTGAGCCAGCAGGGGGCGAGTCACTTTACTGCCTCCTCCCTTCAGTTTTACACATGATCAGAGGAACATTTCTAACAGTTCATCTTTCACTCAAATCATTCAGTGCATTTTCAACCTCTGAATTTGAATGAAAACCATCAATAGTAATTGTTATCCCACACTGCCCCATTTAATCAGGATGTAATCTTTGGAAACACCTTCACAGTTTGAGTCATGAGACTGTATTTTAGATAGAGAATACACAAGGATATGCCTCTGGTCAAGATCACTATAGTTAAATAGAAAGCATGAGGAACCACATGAATGACCATCAGCTGAAGGTACTGTATGTAATATGTAAATAATGCTGAAGAAACTGTAGGGTTGATGGACTAATTGACTGTTTCAAATGGAGGTTATGTGTTATGGAAAAGGTATGGATCATACAGCCTCTGACTGACGTGCAGTTTCAAAAACGAGGAGTATCCAAGGGCCATTTAAGCATTTATTGATTAAGGCAGGAAGGTTGGATGGTTTACAAAGGATGGATGATGTTCTGTGCATTAACAAATGATCAATACATTGCTGTGCCCACTATAACTACAACTGAATTAACAATAAACAAAGGTATATGAGCTCAGCTCACATTTCTAATGCAGCCATTAAAGTAAACATAAAGGGTCTTCAAGTCTCCCACATGATCCTATTTATACAGAAAAACAGGTGAATACAAGATAGCAAACATGACCGATTCCATACATTACACCAGGATCTGTTAAGAAGTAAGATACATACATATATACATACATGCATACATACATATTAATTTGGGATGTATAGCAGCAGCCAAGTATAACTCAAGCAATGTCATTCACAAAGACTACACACGATAATATCAACACTTACTGGTGGGCATCACAGCATGGTCTCATGCAAAGGATAGGAAACAAAATGTTTGGAACATTGTGTTACAACATAGTGGCAGACTGTTATGGCCACCTTTGAAAAGGCTCGCTTGGAGACCAATAACATATAAAAGAAGGAGTCAAGAAACAAGTTTGCCAAAAAAATAAGATTTTTTTTTATTTTCAACTCAAATTTTAACTCTCTAGATTAGAAAAAACAACAAAGGGGTCAGGTGGGACGGCCAAACAGAACAAAAGAGCGGGCACACACTGGCCGACACACGGCCGGCGGACCAGGCACCACCCTAAACTACAAAACATAACAAACTAAACTATAGAAACAAAGCCGCGAAAACTAAACTACCGTACCCACCTTTCCCAAAGTAAAGAAAGGATAAATCAAAGAAAGCAAATCAAAGTAACAAAATAAACCAGATACATGGCTGCTGCCACCAGCATGTAGGTGTGTTGAGATGAGAGAGGGGAGAGAGAATGACTGAAGCTGCCACTACTTATGAATGTGAGATATATGATTAACAGCAATGAGGATCAGCTGAGTCCAGGCATAAGCAATGCCACTGGAATGGAGAGGAGGATCAGCTAAGCCAGGCATGAGCAGCAGAGTGAGATCAGCTTAGCAACCAGGCCTTAGCAACCAGAGGCAGGACAACTAAGTGGAGCAGAGAGAGAATAATGTTAGGAGTGAGAAACACACAATAAGGGGGGAGCGCATAACACAGACAAAGGGAATGAGGAAACCCACGCAGCTCCTATAATCTCCCCTTCTCAAGCGCTTCCCCTGCCCACAGGTGAGTCTCTCCTCCCACTCCTGGTTTCACAGCACTGACATACAATACAGCTTGAGTTTTTCAACAAATGTTAAATGTTACATTGACTATGACAGTAATGGGATCATCTCATTCTTTATTATCTTATCTTCATCTTCCTGTTAACACATTAAGTGCCATAGACGACCTAACTCGTCTTACATAATCCAGCGCTTAAGTGCCAAGGACGGACTAACTCGTCTTACATAAAGATTTTTTTTTTTTGACGGTGGGACATCAATCAACCCCTTTTACATCTTTGAGATAACTATTTGGAGCAAGAGCATGTGTGTAATCTATTTTACCGACCACTAAGTGGCGACAGAGACCGAGAGAAGCCACAGCCATGGGACCCAAAAGCCACGGGACCAAAAGCAGCCGCCTCTTCGATGGCGATTTTACAGTCAGAAGCCCGAGACACACACACAGAACGGACAGAGATCCCTTCCCCCCAGAGCCGCGCAGCAACGCGCGAACACACACACACACACACACACACACACACACACACACACACACACACACACACACACACCGCGGTAGCAAGCCATTCAAGGAAATGGCGACGCGATTTTACAGTAATCCATTCAAGACTTGTCTTGCCTGAGAGCGGCCGCGCACCGGCAGCAGCACACAGAGAGCGGAGAGCGATTTGCAAAATAGATCATAGGTGAAACACACTTTGAAACACCTCAGAAAGGCCAGAATCAACATCTGCCCATCGCCCACGCATTCCCCGGCCCATCTTGACTCGCACAAGGAGCGTCCGCACGCAGGCAGGCACACAGGCAGGCAGCAGCAAAAGCGCTTCTGACACGCCCGCTGTACAGCCAGGAGGAAGGAGGAGAAGACACACGGAGGGAGGAGTTTGAATGAGAGGGGTGTTTCCTGTTGTTATGGAGGAAATTACTGTTCAAAACTATTGTTTAGAATGTCTGACGGTCTTACTGATGCCAAAAATGAATGGTTAAAGTGACTGTTTCACAAAAAGCCATTTATCTCTGAATAAATTTCCAGACGCTGAAACCATGCTGTACTCAACGGCTAATATCTACATAACTACTAACTCTGCAAACTAACTCTTTTAGACAGAGAAAGCACACATTCTATTAGTTATTTTTAGATAATTGCTGTTCATGAATTCTTAACAGAAAAGAATCCTCGGCTGTTCTAAAATGAGCCAGAATCGTCAAAAACACCCCTGGCACAACTTACCTACAGGAATGAAAACATGGCTGGCATTCAATGTGTTAAACAGACAGTTCTCAACTCCTACCTGTGCTCAAAAGGCATTGCCTCAGTGTCCAACAGTAGGTAGCTAGCCTAGAGTTGGATAATCAGTTATCGATGCCAGTTTAATGTGATGCTTACTGCACACTAACTTCATAGCATGTGACTCCAAATTCATTTTTACTTTCCCCATCATGAAACTGACATGAGATTCTTTTTTTAATAGGTGCGCACATATACACATATATACAGTATACGTATATACAGTATATTATACGTGTGTGTGTGCGCGTGCCCACACACACAGTCACACACAGTCACACACACACACACACACACACACACACACACGCACATGCACGCACGCACGCACGCACGCACACACACACACACACACACACACACACACACACACACACACACACGTGTGATGCAGCTCATGTGACAGAATCCACTGCAAAAATGCTCTCTTCAAGGGTCTGTAAGAATGCGTCGCAGCCCAAAGCCATGAAGAGATGTTTGGAAGTTGAGGTTTTGGGTTGGTGGTCTCTTTCATCTGTAGGATCTGAAATATAACAGATTAGAATCAGTTTGGTTTATTTATTATTTTGTGCATCCGACTTCAGTTTGTTAGGTTTCAGTGTCCTGCTGATTTTACACAAACATGACATTGCATAGGACTATACTGGAGCCAGTTTGGACGGGGGGGGGGGGGGGGGCATGGTTGTGGGGGGGAAATCCCATGAAGTGCCACTTTTGGGGTACTTCCAATTGTTTTAGAACTGGGATCAGCAGCTGTAGGAGCTGTAAAGTATCTTATTAATGGAACAAGTACATCCATGCACACACACGTACACCCACCCGATGATGTCCACCACTTTAACCTCTGCGCTGAGTTTCAGCGGTGTGGCCAGCGGTCTTGTGGTAGATGGCAGCGTTGAGTCAGTCTGGAGCAGAGGAGCCTTCTTTGGCAGTTTGGGGAGGCAGGTAGGCCAGCTGGGCTCTCATCTCCTCGGCCTGGAGAGAAAATATACTGTAGGTGAGTCTTCCCCATCCTGACAACACCAAAGTGCATGTGGGGAAACCTCAACCCAAACTTTTACATACAAGTGAACAAATGAAAGCAATTCCCAGTGTAATCTATCTATCTTTCTTATTATAATTTGAGAAGTGTCCGTGTGTGTGTGTGTGTGTGTGTGTGTGTGTGTGTGCATGCGTGTATGTAAGCAGAATTTTGTCCGGCCACAGCTATGCCGTTTTACGTGCGATCAGGCTGAAACGTTCAGGGAGTGTAAAGAGCACCCTGGGTGACCTGACAGAGCCGGCAATTGCCCTAAGAGGCTATAGTTCAGTGATGCTGTCACTGATGTGATGATGTCATCAGTTACCCTAATTGGCAGGCTGATTGCCCTAAGGCTGAGGTTATAGTTCAGTGACGATGTCATCAGTGATCATGTCATCAGTGATGTCATCAGTCTGAGGCTACATAAGTGATCAGTGATGAGGTCATCAGTGATGTCATCAGTCTGAGGCTATATAAGTGATCAGTGATGATGTCATCAGTCTGAGCAGGGACACAGTGATAGTCACCCCACAAAAGGAGTGTTGCAGCAGGAGTGCTGGGAGCATGGGAAGAGTCAACGGGATAACTTTGGTCGGGTAGGGAATTCCATAGCTAGAGATTTTGGACTGGTGGATTTGAGGGTAAGCCCTACAGCTGTGTATTCAGCAGTGGCTCCATGGATGCTTGTATGGCCTGATGTGGACTGGTATGTGTTAGAGGTTAAAATGAATTATACAGTTGATTTGGTGAGTACATTCAATGACCGTGTAATGGAAAGATATGGTGATTTTATACAGGCAGGGCCCGAAATTAACTTTTTGACTCACCGGCCAGGTGACGGGTAGATGGAAAATAATCCACCTGCCAATGCAGCCGGTAACATTCACAAATATTTACCGGCCACTATTAAACAAAGGACGTTATAAAATAATTGTTTAAAGAATCCATTTATTTCTCTGTCTATTCTTTATAGCCTCTATAGTCAATATTATTATATAATTATTGTTGTAGCTCTAAAGATAATGTCAGGAACATAAAAGATTCAGACTGCAGTTTATATAAGCCCATCTGCAGTGTTGAGTCATGCCAGCAGAGTTCGCTATTGGGGCATTTTCTACAACCATAGGAGCTATCCATGGTACTGAATCACTGAATTGTGTGTGACTGAATCAAAGCGTCTGCCGAGGTGCTGAATGAATCGTTGCAGTGTGTGTGTGTGTGTGTGTTAGATGACATCATATTTCGGATGATGCCTCAGTGATGCCGACAGTGATGATGTTATATTTCAGATGATGTCATTGGTAGAGTGATGTCATGCTCTTGTCGAATTATAAATGCGGTTACTGCGAGTCATCTTACGGCAAACCTTCTGCAACAGTTCTCAGTTTCGAACCTTGCAGACTCAGTTTACCAAGTGCCAGCATTCCCAGTTTACCAAGTGTTTCAAGACCTTCAAGTGCCTGCACGTAAACTCACCTGTCTCACCGCCTAACAGTGTGTGTGTGTGTGTGTGTGTGTGTGTGTGTGTGTGTGTGTGTGTGTGTGTGTGTGTGTGTGCGTGTGCGTGTGCGTGTGTGTGTCCATGCCAATTGACTAAAAGGGGGCAGTGGGGGAGTTGGGAATTTCAAAATGCAGGGTGGCAAGAGCAGAGTGCTGAAATTTGGCATGGAGGACTGGAGGTCAACTGTGTGTGTCAAGGTGTGTGTTTGTTCATGCTAGTTTTTCCTGTGTATGAGCCTGTTTTTGTTTTCATGTTCTGTTTTCATGTTCTGAAAACTGCAAAATAAAACATATATATATATATAAAAACAGGATAACTTCACAAACGTGAATCACTTTTATGACTTTTGAAGCATTTTCTGAAAATCACATAAAAAACACATTTACAGTATGTTTCAAAAGGCCCACCTGCAGTAGCTCCCACACTTTGAGGATCACTAATTTATTCAAACGTGACAACAAAAAGAAAATCGAGAATTTGAGAATGGAGAAAAAACAAAAACAAAAAGTTCTCAGTAGAAATTATTAGGGTTTGGGCGAGCATAAAATGTCAAATCCTGAACGGAACTTGGGAACAATAAACATGAAGCATTAACAACTCCAGCCTCATCAGCCACATGGCCCCCGATCTTCTGTCAAGGCGCTCTTCTTTTGTGGCCCCAACTCTTCTGTTCTCTTCTATCAAGGCAGCTTGCTGTCTTTCTCCACGTGGCTCCACATGTGTGCAGGGTTAATATATGCTATCAGATGAGTGCCGCCAGCACAGCCCCCACAGCTGCTCCAGTGCTGCCCACTGCTGCAGTAACAGCTGTTCCCAGACCGGCCATACCTAGAGTGAGATTACAGATTACAGTGGTTAGGACCCTCAGCAGACTGAGCATGAAGCATCACATCCTGGTTGAGCTAGAGTGGGTAGAACCAAAATTATACCATGGTCTGGGTGAATACTCGATTCTGATTGGCTGCAGGGTGTCCATTAATTTGTGATAATGTAAAGTGATAATGTACACCTAGCTAAATGGTCTGTTCATCGTTCATATCAATGCGCCAGGATCACGACAGAGTTTGAGCTCTATACCACGGTTAAGGGTTAATATGGCACTTTTATAAGTGTAGAAAAACATTTAGTCGGTCAAAGTAACTATTTAGATTACCCGTGTGCTCAGTTTATTAAAATAACGGCTATTTAGAAATCTGTCATTTTCGGAGATCTGCTGATGTTGTCAGCTGACAGAAGCCGGGCTCTCAGCTGTCAACTGTCAAACCAGCTCTGTTTACAACTTTGCAGAAAGCCAGCAAGGCGCTTTGCACAAGCGTGCTGCCTCTATCACTGATACAAATCATGTCAAATAGGAAAAAGACGAGATCAACAAAAAGAAAACAACAAAATGGGCAGTTAACAGCAACACACTGAGAGACGTCCCTGTACAAAACATACCTGGACTCCAACATACAAAGCTTCAGATGGTTTTCAGTCTACTCTGAGCGTGGCATGCGCCATTTACGTCTATAAGACCTGCAGACGTTAACGTAATTCCCTGGAATGTGAGTTTAAACGAGCCAGTTACATGGTGTTGCATTCTTAGACATTGCAGTTTGCTTTATTTTGTACGTTACATACAATTGGCCAAATTATTAGTTAGTTTATGGTAGGGCTGGGCGATATATCGAATATACGCGATGTATCGCGGCTTGTGCCACGTGAGATGTAGAAATGACTATATCGCGAACATTCGAGTATAATTGTCACGCATTGTTTATAACTTAAGCCGCCGACATGACTCGCTTCACGTTTCCTCTTGCCAGCTCTCCCTCTCAAGGGAGAGCTCAAGTCACACTCAAAAGGGAGGGGGAATCACATAGATACATAAAACACGTCAAACCGCGTCAGACACACCCGTCCTTAACCTATGTGCGATTCAAAATCACGCGTCCGCACCATAGACTGGCGAAACATGGTCGCCCCCAGTGTGGCTGTTGACAGTTTCAAATTATAACAAAACAACCACTATTGCAATTTGCAATACATGTCCCGCAAGGTTTCTGAGATTAGAGGAAAGTCTGAGCTGGCGTTACGCTAAACCAAATGTGGGGAGGAGTTGCGGATTTGTTTGGCGTTAACGTTAGCTGTTTTGGTGGCTAACGTTAGCTAGCTGGTTGTGGCCTACCTAGTAGTTCAGCAGGCAGCGCTCCACAAGCTTGTTGTGACCAACAAGCACTTCATACTCCCAGAGCTGGCGTAAACCATAGAGAACCTCATGCATTAGCCTACTCAAAATGAAACGCCCAGGGTTTGTGTCTCCAAAAGCAACTAACGCTAATGTTACATGCAAGGTAACGTGAAGCTAACGTAGCTAGCTGCAGGGCAGTCATGATCTATAAGGAAAACGAATGCGCACATAGCCTACATAAAAGTCAACATCACATACGTGTCTTTTCTTTAATCTAGACTAGAGGCATCATTTTTCAGTCAAAAGTGAAACGACACAGATATGATGGCGTATAGTGAGGCTTTCCATGCCTC